>NW_022289295.1:0-1403 GCF_004355925.1 Anarrhichthys ocellatus
TGAGGAGAAGCGCGCCAAACTTTTCGATAAAGATTAGTATTATTATTATTATTAAGCCCGCAGGATTACAGTCAGTGTGGCTTTGTGGCACAAGGCAGTTCCTTGTGCCACAAAGCCACACTGAATAATAATACTAATCTTTATCGAAAAGTTTGGCGCGCTTCTCCTCACACAGCGTTGCCAACAGCGGTGTGAAAAATACCTTAAAACGTGCGGCCCGATCAGGAATAGTGTGCTATCTATTTTTCGGAGAGATTCGCCCAGCGGTTTTCCCGAAAATCCCAAAAAACGGAGCAAAATCGCCCCATTCACTTGAATGGGGTTTCGGTGTGAAGAGAGCAAAAAAAACACTAAACTTTGGACCCATATTGACTAGCCGTACATTAACGTAGAAACATGATTCAAAGTTTAAAACGTAGACAAAACGCTGCACTTTATTGAGCCAAATGGACATTTTGATAGCTAACACAGTTTTCATGAAGTCACAGATTAAGTTTCAGGAAAATTTTGTGTCTGTTTCAGATTTTATAATGGGTGTGTATTGCACGGCTGGTTAAGAGCTAGAGTGAGAGCATAACTGTCAGAGTGGAGCAGAGCAGGAAAATATTCTGTAATTTTTCCAAACAAATTGCTCCAGCTCCCACAATTTTTACTCTTTATACACCATTTTGGCCAAAAAGCTTGGAAATGTTGTGCTGGTCGCAGTAAAGTGTCTGTGGAATCCAACGGACTTACACATTTGGCTCAAAGAGCCGCAGAGCGACATGAACTCCAACCAACTGACTCCATGTTAAATCTGACCACTAATTTCTCAAAGAAAGCAGACGGTACCAGTTTTGTCTATTGCTCTGGAGCTCACATTATTAACACCACAAACATAAAAAACACATCAGCGCGTTCGGCAGAGTCTTATCTTTCTCACGGTATCCATATTTTGGCACTCAGACTTTTTGTTAAAAGGAGGAAGGGGTTTTGTTCAAAATCACTGTTTACTGTAAAGTTTCAGTCTGCCTCTAACACCAGGTGCTTCCTCACCATGGCAACCAGTTACACACTCTCTCTCTCTCTATATCATACAGTCATTCAGGTCTTAAATATTTTTAGAGAACCCCCCTCCTCCCATTTCAAAATAAAAGCCCCAGAGTGGGAATTCTAACTGGAATGCTTGTGATGAAGCCTGTCATTTAATAACCTCTGTGTTTGTGTGTCAAACATTATGAATATGGCTCCTCTCCCCCACCCAGTCCCACCCTTTCAAAATAAAAGCCCCATAGAGTAACTGTATCTTAACATGAAGCTCAGAATGAGGCTCGTACAGAAATGACGGGAGCGTCAGCTCCCATCATTTCCAAAGGCTTCTCAACCAAAGGTTTATATCTTAAATACAGAAATTATGGGAGCGT
>NW_022289296.1:0-1403 GCF_004355925.1 Anarrhichthys ocellatus
TCCACCCTTTATAGACGGGTATGGCCCTCCCTTTCTCGTAGGAGGGGCCTGTCTTTCACTTCCCTTTTCTTCCTCGACTTCCTCGTGAAGCACGAGGACACAGTAGCTGCGACCCCGCCCTTAATGGCGGCGCACGCCATTATGCCGAGAATCACAATTCCAACTATCATCAACAAATATGGCCAGAGCCAGGATACTAACGATCCCATCCAGCTCTGTACGACCGAGAGTCCTTCTCCAATCTTCCCTGCCATCTCTTCGACTGCCACCGTGGCTGTCCCTACAATGGTGGCTCCTGTTAACTCGATCCAGGTACACTCATGTTCACGTCGGCCGCTTCCGCAGCTCAACCAGTGCTCTTCTGGTGAATAGCACGTTCCGTTCCCGTATAGGCGATTAGGCCCTATCCACACAAATCCTTTGTCTTCCTTTCCTTCACACAGACTCTTCCTGAAGGCGTGACCTTCAGCCAGAAAAACTGTAGGGTCTGTTACTGGCGGAATGATCTGTCCGTTCACATTCTTTCTGTCTTTCATACGATGGCCCAGGATTAAGTTGGTACAGCTGCTTGTTAGTGGTCCTGATCTGCGCCATTTCTTGTCCTTTCCTTTCACCCAGGTTACTTCTTGCACATGGGTGTCATACTCATCCCCATAGTGTCTTTGGCAATGGTCTTCCCACCCTGGCACGGCTTCACAATGTCTCCCGGCCAGGCTGACGTTGCAAGTAGTATTGCCTCGGTTACACTCCATCTTCCAGGGTCGTGGGCCCACATAGGGTTCGGGTTTGCTCCATACTCCGGGCCAGATGTCCCTGTCCTTTGAATACACTGTGGCAATATACTGATACTTCACCCAGTAATTTGTTGTCTCTGCCAGGCATGGCACAACCCATTCCATTATTTCATCCTTCTGTAGACCCCACCAGGTTGAGCTACCATCTCTGGTATGGCCCTCCTTCCAAGCTTGTAGGGTCCCTTTGATGGTTTGATTTGCCTTCAGGCCCGTACAGTCATATAGCCATGTCCCCCAAACCCGGTGCCACTCCTGCCAGAGTGTGCATCGTGGTGAGGCTCCCTCAGCTAGATACTCTGTACCATTCAGAGCCTCAAACATTTTGTTGGTCACACACGTGTCAATTTTTTGGAAATCTCCGAGTGGGACTGTCATCAGATCCTCTGGTTTAGGCAGTTTTTGTACATACATGTCTGTCCTTCTAGGTCCTACGAGGCCGTGGCTGGCCCTGGAGTATCCCTGGCGGAAGGATCCCCTGAAATGCTCCAGCGATGTTACCCATATCCAGGGCAATATCCTGTTGAGCCATTCCTCATGCTGGGCATTAGGTTGGTGTAGATATAGGTACTTATGAGCCTGATACTGTGGTTTTGTTGCCGCGGTTATTAC
>NW_022289297.1:0-1403 GCF_004355925.1 Anarrhichthys ocellatus
ACACTTAAAACAGACTCTTATCTCTTGTCACCAATACTTCCCTGAATTGAAATTTTGCCAGTTTTAAGAACCCGGTTAAAGCAACCCATGCTGATAACTTACTTGAGCCATCGAAGTAATTTATTTAAAATGAGTGTAAATTCTGAAGACTATAGAAGTCAGTTTATTGTACGATAAATGTTTTTTGCAGCTATACATGTTAGCAGTGGCGGGCCGTGCATTTTATACCTAGGCCTTCACTGCTGGCACCACAGCTATTCGTTTTTAAGGCTGTAACTATGTACGTCTTCGTATTAACCCGTTCGGTATGAGGCTTACAATGCATTTGAATAATGCTAGAGCATTTGGAAAATGCAGAAGCTTATATTCAGGAAATTGTTTTCTGCGCTCATGTAGGACAGTGGTTCTCAGTATGGTTTTCTTTTGTTTCTCTGTCCTTCTCCTGCCGTGTCCCCTGTTGGTCTCTCTCTGTTTGTGTGTCGTTACTGACCTCAACCTCTTACTACCCTCATTGCACTTTGTCCCTGCAATATTTACTCTACACTCTGAGTCTGTATCTGTGTTTTATCCATCAATTACTGATTGTAACAGGGAAGGTTTTATTACAAAGATTAGCAAGTTGATATATTACTAACCCATTGCCAGTGTACACTTACACTACTAATTAAAGTTGAGCTGGTGTCAACTTTTCATATTCATGTTTTTGTTTCACATTGTTCTGTTACATAAAAAAACATGAACCTAATCAGGCAACAGTTGAACACAGTATTTAAAGGTGTGAAGAATGTCTTATTAGATACATGTGTTTGCCCAATTCATGGATGGATTGAAAAATATAATTATCAAAATGAATGGATTACCCTGTGAACTCAGTCCAATGCATATGTTATGTGCATCTCAAAGAAGACAGTAAAACATATTGGAAAATATTTCTCTAATTTCATATGACAAAGGAAACATCCCAGATTAATGATATAAATCTCACAGTTGCCAGAAGACAGAGGATGTTAGACATCTCCAGGTGAGCTTGTGGTCTTTTCTGGCTCATGTTCAGTATCTAGTGAAAGGAAGAAGGGCACATTGTATAAGAAGGTCCATGGCATTTCTTTCTAATACATAGCAGAAGTGGAGTTGCCTGTATCATAATATAGTGAATGAGGGATAGTGTATAATATTTGGTCTTCCGCTTCTCTGTTATAGCTCAGGCCTATTTGTTTTGATACTGTGATAATGTTGATAAGCATTGTTATGATGCAACAAACATAATAAATGAAACATTAGAGCTGTAATTATTGTGCCAGAGTTCTGTCAATGAATCGTTTTTTCCATCTCTGTTCCAGACTCTGTGCAATAGTTAATATTGGAAAAGCAGCTGTTGCAACACAAGAGCACTGCCTGTCCAG
>NW_022289298.1:0-1402 GCF_004355925.1 Anarrhichthys ocellatus
CGACATGAGGACATGCCGACATGAGGACATGCCGACATGAGGACATGAGAATATACCAACATACCGACATGAGGACATACCAACATACCGACACGAGAACATACCAACATGAGAATATACCAACATACCGACACGACAACATACCAACATCACAACATGAAAACATGGGCCAATGAGAGTGTCGAATGTTAATGAGAGTATCGATGAGTGCCCATGAGAGTACTACTATAGATAAAATCCTAACGATACCCATCCCTACTGCCCCCCTGTGGTCTGTCCTCTGATGACCTCTGACCTTCCCGTTGCTACTCAGGTGCGACTCAGATGCTGCTGTTGGCTCGGCGGACCGACCTGCGCCGCATCTCTCTGGACACGCCGGACTTCACAGACATCGTCCTGCAGGTGGAGGACATCCGGCACGCCATCGCTGTGGACTACGACCCGGTGGACGGGTACGTCTACTGGACTGACGACGACGTGAAGGCCATCCGCCGGTCGCTGCTGGACGGCAGCGACGCCCAGTTCGTAGTCACGTCTCAGGTCAACCACCCCGACGGCATCGCCGTGGACTGGATCGCCCGGAACCTGTACTGGACCGACACTGGGACGGACCGCATCGAGGTGACCCGGCTCAATGGGACCATGCGTAAGATCTTGATCTCCGAAGACCTGGACGAGCCCAGAGCCATCGTACTGGACCCTGTGGCCGGGTGAGTCCATCGATCAATGAGTCCCGATCAGATTTCTATTAGTAACAATATTAACAATAATCCTAATGATAATAATAATGTTAATTAGCTCCTTCCTGTCTGTGTTTCTATTAGTAATAATAATAATGATAATAACCCTAATGATAATAATCATTTTATTACACTACTTCCTGTCTGTGTCTCTGTTAGTAATAACATTAATAATCATAATGATAATGTTAAAATGGCTGTGTCTCCAGCTACATGTACTGGACCGACTGGGGCGAGGTCCCAAAGATCGAGCGAGCCGACCTGGACGGGATGGAGCGTCTGGTGATGGTCAACACTTCTCTGGGATGGCCCAACGGACTCGCCCTCGACTATGAGGAACGCAAACTGTACTGGGGGGACGCCAAGACGGACAAGATCGAGGTCTGTGAGGGGGAGACCTGGGAGTTGTAGTTCTAGATTAAGTGTGGGTTCACCTGGGAGTTGTAGTTCTATAACCAGAGTCAGTTTACCTGGGAGTTGTAGTTTTATAACTAGTGTGAGTTTACCTGGGAGTTGTAGTTTTATAACTAGTGTGAGTTCACCTCGAGTTGTAGTTTTATAACTAGTGTGAGTTCACCTCGAGTTGTAGTTCTATAATCCGTGTGAGTTCACCTCGAGTTGTAGTTCTATAATCCGTGTGAGTTCACCTGGAGTTGTAGTTC
>NW_022289299.1:0-1036 GCF_004355925.1 Anarrhichthys ocellatus
GGAGGGGTGGGGCTGATTGAAGTGTGTGTGTGTGTGTGCGTGTTGCAGCTTCCTGGACCGGCTGGACTCAGTCAGGAGGACGGACTACACCCCTACCGACCAGGTAGCAAACCGACCAATCAGCTGCCAGCATTCGGGATGACAAATCACACTGAACAACGTGTTCTTCTTCTCTTGCAGGATTTGTTGCGCTGCAGAGTTTTGACTTCTGGCATTTTTGAGACCAGGTTTCAGGTCGACAAGGTCAACTTCCAGTGAGTGTTTAGACCCGCCCCCTCCGTCCACCTGCACCAATCACATGTCAGAACACAAACAAAACAGCATCAACAGGAAGTCGCCATGTTTCTGTAGTCTGACAGGAAGTCGCCATGTTTCTGTAGTCAGACAGGAAGTCATCATGTTTCTGTAGTCAACAACTGCTGAGTCACCATTCACCTGTGTAACACACCTGTCCATCCCCCTCAGCATGTTCGATGTCGGTGGTCAGCGGGATGAACGCAGGAAGTGGATCCAGTGCTTCAACGGTGAGACACACACGGGTTCATTCACACAAATAAAATGCCTGTTTGTGGTTCTGACCACCTGTCTCACTGCTCAGATGTGACGGCCATCATCTTCGTGGCGGCGAGCAGCAGCTACAACATGGTGATCAGAGAGGACAACTCCACCAACCGGCTCAGGGAGAGTCTGGACCTCTTCAGGTCCATCTGGACCAACAGGTTCTGCTCTCTGATTGGCTGTAGTGAACCCTCTCTGCTCTCTGATTAGCTGTAGTGAACCCTCTCTGCTCTCTGATTGGCTGCAGGTTCCTGAAGACCATCTCAGTCATCTTGTTCCTGAACAAACAGGACGTTCTCGCTGACAAGATTCTGGCTGGAAAATCCAAACTAGAGGATTATTTCCCCGAATACATCAACTACCAAGTACCTGCTGAAGGTACAAATATACAGATACATATAAATATATGTGCCTGTAATATACAAACATCCTGTGTGTGTGTGTGTGTGTGTGTGTGTGTGTGTGTGTGTGTGTGTGT
>NW_022289299.1:1046-1402 GCF_004355925.1 Anarrhichthys ocellatus
TGTGTGTGTGTGTGTGTGTGTGTGTGTGTGTGTGTGTGTGTGTGTGTCCAGCTGTTCCAGATGCTGATGAAGACCCCAAAGTGACCAGAGCCAAGTTCTTCATCAGAGACGAATTTCTGGTAAAAACAATTAATAATAGATGATGTAGAAGATGAAGAAGATGTTTTATATAAAGATATTTGACTTGATGATGAACACAAGATCCCAGTTCCTCCACCCAGTACAGACCCGTCTCTCTATGTCTGACCCATCTCTCTCTCTGACCCGTCTCTCTCTCTCTGACCCGTCTCTCTCTCTCTCTCTGACCCGTCTCTCTCTCTGACCCGTCTCTCTCTCTCTCTCTCTCTGACCCGTCT
>NW_022289300.1:0-1402 GCF_004355925.1 Anarrhichthys ocellatus
CGACATGAGGACATGCCGACATGAGGACATGCCGACATGAGGACATGAGAATATACCAACATACCGACATGAGGACATACCAACATACCGACACGAGAACATACCAACATGAGAATATACCAACATACCGACACGACAACATACCAACATCACAACATGAAAACATGGGCCAATGAGAGTGTCGAATGTTAATGAGAGTATCGATGAGTGCCCATGAGAGTACTACTATAGATAAAATCCTAACGATACCCATCCCTACTGCCCCCCTGTGGTCTGTCCTCTGATGACCTCTGACCTTCCCGTTGCTACTCAGGTGCGACTCAGATGCTGCTGTTGGCTCGGCGGACCGACCTGCGCCGCATCTCTCTGGACACGCCGGACTTCACAGACATCGTCCTGCAGGTGGAGGACATCCGGCACGCCATCGCTGTGGACTACGACCCGGTGGACGGGTACGTCTACTGGACTGACGACGACGTGAAGGCCATCCGCCGGTCGCTGCTGGACGGCAGCGACGCCCAGTTCGTAGTCACGTCTCAGGTCAACCACCCCGACGGCATCGCCGTGGACTGGATCGCCCGGAACCTGTACTGGACCGACACTGGGACGGACCGCATCGAGGTGACCCGGCTCAATGGGACCATGCGTAAGATCTTGATCTCCGAAGACCTGGACGAGCCCAGAGCCATCGTACTGGACCCTGTGGCCGGGTGAGTCCATCGATCAATGAGTCCCGATCAGATTTCTATTAGTAACAATATTAACAATAATCCTAATGATAATAATAATGTTAATTAGCTCCTTCCTGTCTGTGTTTCTATTAGTAATAATAATAATGATAATAACCCTAATGATAATAATCATTTTATTACACTACTTCCTGTCTGTGTCTCTGTTAGTAATAACATTAATAATCATAATGATAATGTTAAAATGGCTGTGTCTCCAGCTACATGTACTGGACCGACTGGGGCGAGGTCCCAAAGATCGAGCGAGCCGACCTGGACGGGATGGAGCGTCTGGTGATGGTCAACACTTCTCTGGGATGGCCCAACGGACTCGCCCTCGACTATGAGGAACGCAAACTGTACTGGGGGGACGCCAAGACGGACAAGATCGAGGTCTGTGAGGGGGAGACCTGGGAGTTGTAGTTCTAGATTAAGTGTGGGTTCACCTGGGAGTTGTAGTTCTATAACCAGAGTCAGTTTACCTGGGAGTTGTAGTTTTATAACTAGTGTGAGTTTACCTGGGAGTTGTAGTTTTATAACTAGTGTGAGTTCACCTCGAGTTGTAGTTTTATAACTAGTGTGAGTTCACCTCGAGTTGTAGTTCTATAATCCGTGTGAGTTCACCTCGAGTTGTAGTTCTATAATCCGTGTGAGTTCACCTGGAGTTGTAGTTC
>NW_022289301.1:0-1401 GCF_004355925.1 Anarrhichthys ocellatus
AGAGAGAGAGAGAGAGAGAGAGAGAGAGAGAGAGAGAGAGAGAGAGAATGAGGTGGGGTGTTTTGATCGTAATAGAACAGGATGGATGGAAAGAGAATAACTGCTAAGAATTAAAATGTCATCGGGCACAGAGGAGAGATCAACCGCACACAAACCTGTAAGAAGCCGTTTAAAAAGGCACGAATCGCATTAGTACGTTTACTTTTACACAAGTTCACCCTGGAGCGAATGTCATACCTGTGTGCGTTTTTAAATCACATTATTGCAGAATGCAAATGAAAATGGAAATGAAGAGTTCCCATCAGGAATCAGCCAAATTGGTTGCCAGCCAGGAATTTGGCTTTAATTTGTTCATGCACTTTAGGTAGTAAAGTAATTAGATTTATCTAACCCTTTCAGTATTGCATGGGTCAGATAAAAATGTTCTCTTCTGTTGAAAAAAATATCGAAATTAAAAAGTCGATTTTTAAAGTAATGACATATTTCCGTGCTCTTTCCACTCGAAGCACAACACATGTATTGTTATATAAGTCACAATGATAAATAGGGGAAAAAGAAGTAGATACTATCTATATTTAACAAGCCAACAAATCTTTATCAGCACAAATCTCGACCCATTCTCGCATTACCTCATGCGACAAACGCATCATCAACTTTCTCCAAACCACACGCATACCGCCATGTCACCGCGTGCAACAGAGGCGCCAAACGCACGGACAACACGCCTTTGCGTAGTTCTGGTGTTGTGGATCAAGTGCTACCACAACACCAGTCAACAGTGGGCCTTTTGTCTGCAACAATAGAAACTAGAAAGCTGCACTCTTTGCAGAAACAAAAAGTTTGGAAAACCTCATGCTATGTTGGACGTAATGTAGTGTGTTGTGTATTTGGAGATGGAATGTGAAAATAATACTCGCCTGGTGTGGGGTGTTTCTTTTCTTTTTCCGAGGGGCAGCTAAAGTAATGCCCGTTCTGTTTCAGTACACGACTTAATGCCTTTTCCCCTTCTTGCCGCCGCAGCGAGGTAATGGCTTGTGATAGCTTCGTTAATGCGTCATAGCCAGGTTATAAAAGCGCCATAGGAGATTTATGAAGACGCTTTTAGTTACAGGAGATTTCGATGGAGAGATCCAGTTTTTTTTGTTTGTTTTTTTTTGTTTGTGGGGAGAAGGAGAAATGGGGGGGAATGAATCCGTCAGCTTCAACCTCCAGGGAGGGGGGGGGATCAGGTTATATGCTCTTCATCATCTAGATGACACACATGGAGCTCATAGAGCCTCTGGAGAGTGACGACTACAAATTTAAATAGGAAGGCAACGGTAAATCCCACCCCCAAGTACCCCCCCCACCACACGCACACACACACACACACACACACACACACACACACACACACACACA
>NW_022289302.1:0-1401 GCF_004355925.1 Anarrhichthys ocellatus
TGTGTGTGTGTGTGTGTGTGTGTGTGTGTGTGTGTGTGTGTGTGTGCGTGTGGTGGGGGGGGTACTTGGGGGTGGGATTTACCGTTGCCTTCCTATTTAAATTTGTAGTCGTCACTCTCCAGAGGCTCTATGAGCTCCATGTGTGTCATCTAGATGATGAAGAGCATATAACCTGATCCCCCCCCCTCCCTGGAGGTTGAAGCTGACGGATTCATTCCCCCCCATTTCTCCTTCTCCCCACAAACAAAAAAAAACAAACAAAAAAAACTGGATCTCTCCATCGAAATCTCCTGTAACTAAAAGCGTCTTCATAAATCTCCTATGGCGCTTTTATAACCTGGCTATGACGCATTAACGAAGCTATCACAAGCCATTACCTCGCTGCAGCGGCAAGAAGGGGAAAAGGCATTAAGTCGTGTACTGAAACAGAACGGGCATTACTTTAGCTGCCCCTCGGAAAAAGAAAAGAAACACCCCACACCAGGCGAGTATTATTTTCACATTCCATCTCCAAATACACAACACACTACATTACGTCCAACATAGCATGAGGTTTTCCAAACTTTTTGTTTCTGCAAAGAGTGCAGCTTTCTAGTTTCTATTGTTGCAGACAAAAGGCCCACTGTTGACTGGTGTTGTGGTAGCACTTGATCCACAACACCAGAACTACGCAAAGGCGTGTTGTCCGTGCGTTTGGCGCCTCTGTTGCACGCGGTGACATGGCGGTATGCGTGTGGTTTGGAGAAAGTTGATGATGCGTTTGTCGCATGAGGTAATGCGAGAATGGGTCGAGATTTGTGCTGATAAAGATTTGTTGGCTTGTTAAATATAGATAGTATCTACTTCTTTTTCCCCTATTTATCATTGTGA
Organism: Anarrhichthys ocellatus; assembly: GCF_004355925.1. Lineage (NCBI taxonomy): Eukaryota > Metazoa > Chordata > Actinopteri > Perciformes > Anarhichadidae > Anarrhichthys > Anarrhichthys ocellatus. The sequence goes on from NW_022289302.1 coordinate 871, forward strand.
CTTATATAACAATACATGTGTTGTGCTTCGAGTGGAAAGAGCACGGAAATATGTCATTACTTTAAAAATCGACTTTTTAATTTCGATATTTTTTTCAACAGAAGAGAACATTTTTATCTGACCCATGCAATACTGAAAGGGTTAGATAAATCTAATTACTTTACTACCTAAAGTGCATGAACAAATTAAAGCCAAATTCCTGGCTGGCAACCAATTTGGCTGATTCCTGATGGGAACTCTTCATTTCCATTTTCATTTGCATTCTGCAATAATGTGATTTAAAAACGCACACAGGTATGACATTCGCTCCAGGGTGAACTTGTGTAAAAGTAAACGTACTAATGCGATTCGTGCCTTTTTAAACGGCTTCTTACAGGTTTGTGTGCGGTTGATCTCTCCTCTGTGCCCGATGACATTTTAATTCTTAGCAGTTATTCTCTTTCCATCCATCCTGTTCTATTACGATCAAAACACCCCACCTCATTCTCTCTCTCTCTCTCTCTCTCTCTCTCTCTCTCTCTCTCTCTCTCT
>NW_022289303.1:0-1401 GCF_004355925.1 Anarrhichthys ocellatus
AGACCATCAGTTCATTGTTGGTGGCCATAAAAATAAACATGAGACATGATTTATTATAAACAAGACTCACCTGAACAAAAGCTACCGTCACTACGATGATGATGGCCTGTTAGGAGAGAGAGACACAGACAGAGACAAAGAAGAACGCAGTGGTTAATCTAGTCCAAAATGTTCTATTGTTCTCCGTCAGCTGTTTGTTAGAACATACCACAGTGATGCTGATTGCGTCGTCTAACTGGTGCATCAGAACGCTGATGACGGCTGATGCCAACAGCAACAGGATGAGAGGATCTTTGAACTGCAGAGAAAGAGACAGAGATTTTTTTGATTTTTAGAAAACCTTTATTATCTTTGAACATGTTTCTTTATCATTTAAAACGGTTAACCAAATAAAGTCCAACAAACATAAATGTGTCTTTGATTGTCTTTAGACTGTGAGATCTGACTCTTACTGAGCACCATCTTTGTCCAGTTCACTATCTTCTTCAGTCTGAAGCCTTCCTGCTTCGTGAGACCTCCTCTGTCCTTGCTTCTCATGTGAGCTCTGGCAGAGCTGGAGAGCTTCTCTTTGTCAGAGAGGTAGTCCTCCACTTTGGCTCTTCTCACATTCTTACTCCTCTTCAGAAACTCCTTTATCTTCTCCACGCTGTAGCCTCCAGAGCTCCTACAGCTGCCAGCACCGTGTTTAGAGGGCTCACTGTCAGCAGCAGCGCCCTCCTCCAGACTGGACTCACAGTCTTCCTCCAGACTGGACTCACAGTCTTCCTCCAGACTGGACTCACAGTCTTCCTCTAGACTGGACTCACAGTCTTCCTCCAGACTGGACTCACAGTCTTCCTCCAGACTGGACTCACACTCTGCTGCTCCTCCACTTTCCTTCGTTGCCGCTTTCTTTGCCTGTGAGCTTCCGCTGTCTCCTCTCTGTTTCCTCTTCAGCTGAGGGGCTTTGAGCTGCTCCTCGTCTGCTTCCATGTCCACCTCCCTACCTGTCGCCACCTGTCCTCCAGTACTCTCCCTCACCTTCTGGACCTCACTTGCCCCATCCTTCATCACCTCTTGTCCCCCACTTTCCCTCTCCTCTCTCACCTCCTGTACCCCACTTGTTTCCTCCCCCCTCACCTCCTGAGCCCCACCCGTCTCCTCCACCCTCGCCTCCTGTGCTCCACTTGTTCCCTCTTGTCCGTCCTGCTTGTCCCCTCTGCCCTCCTCAGTAACTTTCTGGTTCTGGTCTTTATTTGAGCCGTTCTCCCCAGGACAAGCTCGACTCAGATGTCCTTCTTTCCCACAACTGTAACATTTAAAATCATCGGTCTTTGCAAAGAGGACATAGTCAAAGTAGTCTACAGTGATTTTAAAACTGAGGTTGACCACTCTGCTCCTGTTGTTGGGGATCATGAGGAC
>NW_022289304.1:0-1399 GCF_004355925.1 Anarrhichthys ocellatus
TTAGGGCGGGGCTACACGGTGATTGACAGGTCTCTACCAGAGACGTACACGGCGTCTCTATGTCACTCCTCCTCAGTCCAGATATGGTCTCTTCTGTTCACTGGTTGCAAAGATGAACACAACATGGCGATGGCCAAAATGCGTAACTCAAGGCTTCAAAACATCCACAAACCAACGGGTGACAAGTTGGCAACAATAAATCTGACTTGCAATTATTCAGAGCTGCTGCTGTTAATGTAAACACAATGTTTACAAAAAGCAAAAGAAACTTTCTGGGGATAAACTTTATAAGACTTAACTTTACATATAATCAAATAAAGCCGGTAAAGATGGACAGTCTCATTTAGGGAGGGAGAGCAGTTGAGCAACGGACTGTAGTTGATTCTGTTATTGGTAAATTGATTAATCATCATATCTCAAAGGCCACAGTTATGTCTTCAATATTCTTGTTTTGTTAACGGTATAACGGCAGAATAAGTTTAATCTACCGTCACATATGACAAAGAAAAGCAGCAAATCTGGAGGCTGGAACCGCGCAGTATGTTTTGGCCATTTCTGCTTGAAAATTAAATAATCTTGTTTATCAAAATAGTTCCAGATGAATTGCAAAATTTTACCGCATGAATGCTGCTGTGATTGTGGCCCGAGGGCCGAAGATAATCAGAGATGTACGAGAGAACGGAGCTATTTTGATATAAAGCCTAAATTAATTATGTTGCCTTCAATGTTCTAAAAACACAAACTAGACGATAACGATCTGGTGAGCTGGTTCCAGCTGACCTTTAGTTATCATAAACACCAATCTAATTTATGTTCATTCATGTTTGATTCAGCTGCCTTATGGAGAAGTTTAACGTTTTAACAGTTCAAATGAAGCAAAACTTTTTTGTTAAGTTAAAGATTGGTGTCCTTTGTGTTTAAAAGGGATTCATGAAGAAACCTTTAAATGAAGCTGAAATAAACCAATATTGGAGATAAGTGGTGGATGTTAAATTACACAACAGCTGACCTGCATAATAAAGGCTGTTTTGCCAAAAATTAAAAAAACATAATGAAAAAAGTAAATTCACTTTACGGATGGACTTCAGTCGTGCTGGAAGAAGTATTCAGTAAAAGTACTAAAACCACACTATGAAAAATAAAACAAAGTAAAAGTCCCACATTCAAAACCTGACTTTAACACCCCAAACACTATTTCAGCTGAAAACCAATACGTGTATTTAGAAGTGTTATCTTGACATTTCAGTGCAAAGTATTTGAATTCTACATATATATATACAGTTGTGTGAAAAAGTGTTTGCCCCTTCCTGATTTCTTATTTTTTTGCATGTTTGTCACACTTAAATGTTTCAGATCATCAAACAAATTTAAATATTAGACAAAGATAACACAAGTAAAC
>NW_022289305.1:0-167 GCF_004355925.1 Anarrhichthys ocellatus
TATGAAATCAAAAGTCCTGAGGCACTGGTTTGAAGAAAGTTTTGAAGCTATGCTTACTTTCACAAAATCAACTTTTGGCCTCATCTCTGCCTGAAACGTCTTTTAAGACCATAAAGAGTTAAAATGCATCTCTAGCCAGTAAAGTGCTGAAAGCTGCAGAACTTCAT
>NW_022289305.1:267-1399 GCF_004355925.1 Anarrhichthys ocellatus
AAAATGACATCAGACTGTGAAAGCAACTGTCCTGAGCCACTTTTTTGAAGAAAATCTTTGAAGCTATGCTTACTTTCACAAAATCAACTTTTGGCCTCATCTCTGCCTGAAACGTCTTTTAAGACCATAAAGAGTTAAAATGCATCTCTAGCCAGTAAAGTGCTGAAAGCTGCAGAACTTCATAAAAATGACACCAGACTGTGAAATCAACTGTCCTGAGCCACTGTTTTGAATAAAATCTTTGAAACTATGTTTACTTTCACAAAATCAACTTTTGGACTCCTCTCTGCCTGAAACGTCTTTTAAGAACATGAAAGGTGAAAATGCATCTCTTGCCAGTAAAGTGCTGAAAGCTGCATAACTTCATGAAAATGACATCGGACTGTGAAATCAACTGTCCTGAGCCACTTTTTTGAAGAAAATCTTTGAAACTATGTTTACTTTCACAAAATCAACTTTTGGCCTCCTTACTTTCACAAAATCAACTTTTGGCCTCCTGTCTGCCTGAAACGTCTTTTAAGACCATAAAAAGTGAAAATGCATCTCTAGCAAGTAAAGTGCTGAAAGTTGCAGAACTTCATGAAAATGACATCAGACTGTGAAATCAACTGTCCTGAGGCACTGGTTTGAAGAAAATCTTTGAAGCGATGTTTACTTTCACAAAATCAACTTTTGGACTCCTCTCTGCCTGAAACGTCTTTTAAGACAATAAAATGTGAAAATGCATCTTCAGCCAGTAAAGTGCTGACAGCTACAGATATTCATGAAAATGACATCAGACTGTGAAATCAACTGTCATGAGGCACTGCTTTGAAGAAAACCTTTGAAACTATGGCTACTTTCACAAAATCAACTTTTTGGCCTCCTCTCTCTGCCTGAAACGTCTTTTAAGACCATAAAAAGTGAAAATGCATCTCTAGCCAGTAAAGTGCTGAAAGCTGCAGAACGTCATGAAAATGACACCAGACTGTGAAATCAACTGTCCTGAGCCACTTTTTTGAAGAAAATCTTTGAAACTATGTTTACTTTCACAAAATCAACTTTTGGCCTCCTTACTTTCACAAAATCAACTTTTGGCCTCCTGTCTGCCTGAAACGTCTTTTAAGACCATAAAAAGTGAAAATGCATCTCT
>NW_022289306.1:0-1398 GCF_004355925.1 Anarrhichthys ocellatus
ACAAGTAAACACAAAATGCAGTTTTTAAATGAAGGTTTTTATTATTATGGGGGAAAACAAATCCAAACCTGTGTGAAAAAGTGATTGCCCCCCCCTGTTAAAACATAAATTAACTGTGGTTTATCACATCTTTGGAAAGCTGAGTTCAATTTCTCTAGCCACACCCAGGCCTGATTACTGCCACACCTGTTCTCAATCAAGAAATCACTTAAATAGAACCTGCCTGACAAAGTGAGGTAGACCAAAAGATCCTCAAAAGCTAGACATCATGCTGCGATCCAAAGAAATTCAGGAACAAATGAGAAACAAAGTAATTGAGATCTATCAGTCTGGAATAGGTTACAAAGCCATTTCTAAAGCTTTGGGACTCCAGCGAACCACAGTGAGAGCCATTATCCACAAATGGTGAAAACATGGAACAGTGGTGAACCTTCCCAGGAGTGGCCGGCCGACCAAAATTACCCCAAGAGCGCAGCGACGACTCATCCAAGAGGTCACAAAAGACCCCAGAACAACATCCAAAGAACTGCAGGCCTCACTTGCCTCAATTAAGGTCAGTGTTCATGACTCCACCATAAGAAAGAGACTGGGCAAAAATGGCCTGCATGGCAGAGTTCCAAGACGAAAACCACTGCTGAGTAAAAAGAACATAAAGGCTCGTCTCAGTTTTGCCAGAAAACATCTTGATGATCCCCAAGACTTTTGGGAAAATACTCTGTGGACTGACGAGACAAAAGTTGAACTTTTTGGAAGGTGTATGTCCCATTACATCTGGCGTAAAAGTAACACGGCATTTCAGAAAAGGAACATCATACCAACAGTAAAATATGGTGGTGGTAGTTTGATGGTCTGGGGCTGTTTTGCTGCTTCAGGACCTGGAAGACTTGCTGTGGTAAATGGAACCATGAATTCTGCTGTCCACCAAAAAATCCTGGAGGAGAATGTCCGGCCATCTGTTCGTGACCTCAAGCTGAAGCGCACTTGGGTTCTGCAGCAGGACAATGATCCAAAACACACCAGCAAGTCCACCTCTGAATGGCTTAAGAAAAACAAAATGAAGACTTTGGAGTGGCCTAGTCAAAGTCCCGACCTGAATCTGATTGAGATGCTGTGGCATGACCTTAAAAAGGCGGCTCATGCTCGAAAACCCTCCAATGTGGCTGAATTACAACAATTCTGCAAAGATGAGTGGGCCAAAATTCCTCTACAGCGCTGTAAAAGACTCATTGCCAGTTATCGCAAACGCTTGATTGCAGTTGTTGTTGCCAAGGGTGGCCCAACCAGTTATTAGGTTTAGGGGGCAATCACTTTTTCACACAGGGCCATGTAGGTTTGGATTTGTTTTTCCCCTTAATAATAAAAACCTTCATTTAAAAACTGCATTTTGTGTTTACTTGT
>NW_022289307.1:0-1398 GCF_004355925.1 Anarrhichthys ocellatus
AAGAAGTAGTAGTAGAAGTAATAATAATAGTATTTACAGTACCAGTTGTAGTAATTGGTCCCTGATGTTCTGGTCCAGGTCTCGTCTCTCCTGGTCCTGAACTCAACCCCCTTCACTCACTACCCTAACCCGACTTTTGACCCCCTGGGGAACTCTGGGATCCTGGAGGTCAAACCGGGGTCACCCATCATCCTCAAGGTGAGTAAAAGAAACACACACAGGAAGCTCTCCTTCACTTGTGCTGCGTTCACAACAAAGCCGAAGACAATTGTCCGTCATCAACTGAGCCCTTTATTTCCTGCATCAACATGGAAGAACCTGTATTTCTGCTCAGTACTTGTTGTAGAAGTCCCAGAGATCCAGATGAACTAAACGCCTTCTTGTCTGGTTCATGACATCATGTGGAGGAGTTCTCACTGTGTCTAGTGAGACACACGTCAGCTAGTTTACTTCAGCTCTATGAACCAAAATACACAGATTTTACTTTGAGCTCAATAAACTGATACAAAAGATGCTGAAATATCTACATGATGATGATTTGTAAAAGTCAGAATTCATGTTTTGTTAGTTCTCTCCTCAAGACGACAAGTAAACAACTTTTAAAATGTTTGTTTTCTGAATGGAGTCTGGTTCTATCGGTGCTATGCTAAGCTAATATTGTAGCAGCTCATCAACACTCAACATAACGTCATCTAGACGTTAATACAGCAGAGTAGTTTGTATCTGGTTTATTATACACACATGTATACACATAATTTGGTCTCTGCTCATAGTTTGGTCTCGGCTCATAGTTTGGTCTCGGCTCATAGTTTGGTCTCTGCTACTCCTACATATGTGACTGATTCACGCGTTCTCAGATCAACATGTTAGGGCATCTGTCTGCCCCACGCACTTGCCTTAAGACCCGTGGTGACCGAGCGTTTGAGGCAGTAGCACCAAGTGGAAGGCTCTGCCTGCACCTGTACAGTTTGCTGTTTCCGTGAATTCTTTCCAGAATCAGCTGAAGACACACGTGTTCAGACTGCCGTTTGTTTAGAACTCATGTCCTGTACCTTCATGCCATGTTTTAATTGTGTTCTTTCAGTTTTTTTTGTCGTTTAAATGTAAAGCTTTTGTCCCTTCTATGTTCACTCATGTCGAGCACTTTGTGACTAATGTCTGTGAAAAGAGCTTCATAAATACATTTTACTTACTTACTAATATGAGGTATCGCAGAAAGTATAACAGAAGTTTACGTGCAAATAACATCAGGGGTGGAAAGTTACTAAGTACAACTATTCAAGTACTGAACTAAAGTACAACTTTGAGGCATTTGTACTTTATTTAAGTATTTACATTTTCTGCTACTTTCTACTACATCTCAGAGGTATATATTGTACTTTATACTGTACTACATCT
>NW_022289308.1:0-1398 GCF_004355925.1 Anarrhichthys ocellatus
ATCACGGCTAACCGTTAGCATCACAGGTCTAAGAGGAGTTTTACCGACAAGTTTTCAACTAGTGTAAAGACGAACACGTTACCAAAACGCTTAAATAATACCACATGTAATGAAGACAATCTACTGAACCTCGACACGTTTTACTGTGAATGTGGTGAACTCTATATAACGTTATTACGGTAGTTGTTCTCTGACCACGGGTGTGACGGTGAAACCTGTGACGTCACAGGGCGAGCTAACGGAAACATGTCCCGGTTCAGATGGTTCTGTTGAAATTATGTCTAAGTTTAATATTACTCTCTCTTCTATGGTGATACACCATAAAGTGTCTCTAAGGCGACCAGGACATGCTTACGTGAGTGAGTTACCGTAAAGGAGAGAAAACTAACACAATGTACACAATATTGATGACGTTCTTCTTTACATCAATGATAATTTAACATAGAAAAAAAGTGGTGTATGTGTATATACACCGTTACCGTTTTATTTACATGTAGTTTTTTTCCCCTAAAAGAAGAAGAATGAAGTGATTAAAACATGTCCTCAGTGATATTGATTAAAGACGTTTAAAGTTAGACCCGGTTCAGGTACACACACACACACACACACATGTTTGTGTCACATGACAGAGAGGATCCTGTTGAATCACTTTGATTATTGATCATTAACTATTGATGGAAGAGATCAGCTGATGTTCAACATATGTTCTGTTTCTACTGTGATGAAGTTAACTCCAGCTTGTTCTAGGAGGCTTTTATTGTGAAACTCTTGACCCTGAAACAGGAAGCTGTTCCTGTTTAAATCTAAGCTTCCAGCTGATTTCATAAAACTAAATTAAGCAAGACTAAGTGTTGAACAGGTGTGATGTTACACTTGACTGTAGATGTTTGCATTAAAAACAAATCAGAATTTAACAGTTTGTTTGCATGTTGTTTCAGGTGAGTCTGGAGAAGGTTCTGGGCATCAGCACAGCCAGTAGCAGCAGTTTGACCTCTGACCCAAAATCTGGGCTCATTGCCTACCCTGCAGGGTAAGCTCCGCCTCTTTTGACTCACCTGTGTGGACAGGGCAACGGACAACATTAAGATGAAATGTTGGCTGTGATTTTTCAATTTTATTTTAATTTGAATGAACCTGTGTTTGTTTCAGGTGTGTTATCGTGCTGCTTCACCCGAAGAAGAACAAACAGAGTCACATCATCAACACGTCCAGGTAGGATGTGATGGACTCATTAGGAAACACCTGAGAACATGAGATCTTTAACATGCATTCAATGTCTCAGGTTCTGCAGCTTCTTCTTGCAGTTATATTTCAGCTAGATTGAAACAAAGAGTTTAAAATCTGTACATGAAGGGCCGTATAGCGCCGCGAAGAAGGACCGTATAGCGCCGCGAAGTA
>NW_022289309.1:0-1398 GCF_004355925.1 Anarrhichthys ocellatus
ACACACACACACATACAAACACACACACACATACATACACAGGAGAACAGGGGTGATGTGGTCACGGGAGCGGGTGTGGGTGAGCAGGCGAGCAGCAGAGTTCTGGATGTACTGGAGTTTATGTAGGATTTTGGATGATGTGCCGTGAAGAATGCTGTTGCAGTAGTCTATTCTTGAGGTGATGAAGGCGTGGATCAGAGTTTCAGCAGCAGATGAGGAGAGTGATGGGCGGAGACGGGCTGTTTTTTAAGTGGAAAAAGGCAGTTCTGGTGATTTGTTTGACGTGGTGTTCAAAGGAGAGGTTGCTGTCAAACATGACTCCAAGGTTGCATACACACACACATACACACATACACACACACATACACACACATACACACATACACATACACACATACACACACATACACACACATACACATACACACATATACACACATACACACACACACATACACACATACATACACACATACACACACATACACACACACACACGTACACACACACACATACACACATGTGTATCAGTGTACATATATATAAATATATAAACATATATATATATATGTATGTTTGTGTGTTGTTGGTTGCGGATCAGGTGCCGATGGGGACGTCGTGGGGAGACATCAGTGAAGGCGTTCGGGTAGAAGTCACCAACACGGACAGCGTTCTGCCCATGAAGGTCTATTGGATCGCTGGCATCATCAAACTGGCCGGTACTGTACGATGACGTCATGTGTTTTAATATTTAATAGACGTCTTCAAGCTTTAATCACTTTTAAAGCTTCACAACTGTTTTAGTTTAAACACGTGACTTAGGGTTCATTCTTTCTTTCTTTCTCTCTCTTTTGATTAATCTGTAGGAAACTAATAGTTTTAAAAATAGTTTTTTTAATGTTTTTTTTAAATAAAAGTTGAAGTGAAGATGACTTTATCTCTGTTTCTGACGAGGATGAGAAAGATGAAGAAGAAGAAGGTTATGATGAAGATGACGATGATGAAGATGATGTGTCCCATGTCTCTCTGCAGGTTTTAAGGCGTTGATGCGTTACGAGGGATTCGACAGCGACCCCACCAGAGACTTCTGGTTGAACCTTTGTGTGCCAGACATCCACCCGGTGGGCTGGTGTGCTGCTGGAGGGAAACCTCTGGTCCCCCCCCACAGTAAGTAGAGCCAGATAAAGGACATTAGAACCAGATAGAGGACAGTAGAACCAGATAGAAGACAGTAGAACCAGATAGAAGAGAAAATAACCAGATAGAGGACAGTAGAACCAGATAGAGGACAGTAGAACCAGATAAAAGAGAAAATAACCAGATAGAGGATAGTAGAACCAGATAGAGGACGGTAGAACCAGATAGAAGACAGTAGAACCAGATAGAGGACAGTAGAAC
>NW_022289310.1:0-1398 GCF_004355925.1 Anarrhichthys ocellatus
ATCACGGCTAACCGTTAGCATCACAGGTCTAAGAGGAGTTTTACCGAAAAGTTTTCAACTAGTGTAAAGACGAACACGTTACCAAAACGCTTAAATAATACCACATGTAATGAAGACAATCTACTGAACCTCGACACGTTTTACTGTGAATGTGGTGAACTCTATATAACGTTATTACGGTAGTTGTTCTCTGACCACGGGTGTGACGGTGAAACCTGTGACGTCACAGGGCGAGCTAACGGAAACATGTCCCGGTTCAGATGGTTCTGTTGAAATTATGTCTAAGTTTAATATTACTCTCTCTTCTATGGTGATACACCATAAAGTGTCTCTAAGGCGACCAGGACATGCTTACGTGAGTGAGTTACCGTAAAGGAGAGAAAACTAACACAATGTACACAATATTGATGACGTTCTTCTTTACATCAATGATAATTTAACATAGAAAAAAAGTGGTGTATGTGTATATACACCGTTACCGTTTTATTTACATGTAGTTTTTTTCCCCTAAAAGAAGAAGAATGAAGTGATTAAAACATGTCCTCAGTGATATTGATTAAAGACGTTTAAAGTTAGACCCGGTTCAGGTACACACACACACACACACACATGTTTGTGTCACATGACAGAGAGGATCCTGTTGAATCACTTTGATTATTGATCATTAACTATTGATGGAAGAGATCAGCTGATGTTCAACATATGTTCTGTTTCTACTGTGATGAAGTTAACTCCAGCTTGTTCTAGGAGGCTTTTATTGTGAAACTCTTGACCCTGAAACAGGAAGCTGTTCCTGTTTAAATCTAAGCTTCCAGCTGATTTCATAAAACTAAATTAAGCAAGACTAAGTGTTGAACAGGTGTGATGTTACACTTGACTGTAGATGTTTGCATTAAAAACAAATCAGAATTTAACAGTTTGTTTGCATGTTGTTTCAGGTGAGTCTGGAGAAGGTTCTGGGCATCAGCACAGCCAGTAGCAGCAGTTTGACCTCTGACCCAAAATCTGGGCTCATTGCCTACCCTGCAGGGTAAGCTCCGCCTCTTTTGACTCACCTGTGTGGACAGGGCAACGGACAACATTAAGATGAAATGTTGGCTGTGATTTTTCAATTTTATTTTAATTTGAATGAACCTGTGTTTGTTTCAGGTGTGTTATCGTGCTGCTTCACCCGAAGAAGAACAAACAGAGTCACATCATCAACACGTCCAGGTAGGATGTGATGGACTCATTAGGAAACACCTGAGAACATGAGATCTTTAACATGCATTCAATGTCTCAGGTTCTGCAGCTTCTTCTTGCAGTTATATTTCAGCTAGATTGAAACAAAGAGTTTAAAATCTGTACATGAAGGGCCGTATAGCGCCGCGAAGAAGGACCGTATAGCGCCGCGAAGTA
>NW_022289311.1:159-1398 GCF_004355925.1 Anarrhichthys ocellatus
AACTGTGGTTTATCACATCTTTGGAAAGCTGAGTTCAATTTCTCTAGCCACACCCAGGCCTGATTACTGCCACACCTGTTCTCAATCAAGAAATCACTTAAATAGGACCTGCCTGACAAAGTGAGGTAGACCAAAAGATCCTCAAAAGCTAGACATCATGCTGCGATCCAAAGAAATTCAGGAACAAATGAGAAACAAAGTAATTGAGATCTATCAGTCTGGAAAAGGTTACAAAGCCATTTCTAAAGCTTTGGGACTCCAGCGAACCACAGTGAGAGCCATTATCCACAAATGGCGAAAACATGGAACAGTGGTGAACCTTCCCAGGAGTGGCCGGCCGACCAAAATTACCCCAAGAGCGCAGCGACGACTCATCCAAGAGGTCACAAAAGACCCCAGAACAACATCCAAAGAACTGCAGGCCTCACTTGCCTCAATTAAGGTCAGTGTTCATGACTCCACCATAAGAAAGAGACTGGGCAAAAATGGCCTGCATGGCAGAGTTCCAAGACGAAAACCACTGCTGAGCAAAAAGAACATAAAGGCTCGTCTCAGTTTTGCCAGAAAACATCTTGATGATCCCCAAGACTTTTGGGAAAATACTCTGTGGACTGACGAGACAAAAGTTGAACTTTTTGGAAGGTGTATGTCCCATTACATCTGGCGTAAAAGTAACACGGCATTTCAGAAAAGGAACATCATACCAACAGTAAAATATGGTGGTGGTAGTGTGATGGTCTGGGGCTGTTTTGCTGCTTCAGGACCTGGAAGACTTGCTGTGGTAAATGGAACCATGAATTCTGCTGTCTACCAAAAAATCCTGAAGGAGAATGTCCGGCCATCTGTTCGTGACCTCAAGCTGAAGCGCACTTGGGTTCTGCAGCAGGACAATGATCCAAAACACACCAGCAAGTCCACCTCTGAATGGCTTAAGAAAAACAAAATGAAGACTTTGGAGTGGCCTAGTCAAAGTCCCGACCTGAATCCGATTGAGATGCTGTGGCATGACCTTAAAAAGGCGGTTCATGCTCGAAAACCCTCCAATGTGGCTGAATTACAACAATTCTGCAAAGATGAGTGGGCCAAAATTCCTCTACAGCGCTGTAAAAGACTCATTGCCAGTTATCGCAAACGCTTGATTGCAGTTGTTGCTGCTAAGGGTGGCCCAACCAGTTATTAGGTTTAGGGGGCAATCACTTTTTCACACAGGGCCATGTAGGTTTGGATTTTTTTCCCCCC
>NW_022289312.1:0-475 GCF_004355925.1 Anarrhichthys ocellatus
GCCCCCTGGTGGATACTAGAGAGAACGCAGCTTTAACACATGAAGCTCTCCTACTACTGCAGCTTCAGAGCCAAGTTGCATTAATTATATAATAGTTTGTTTGCTGTTCTGACAAAGGCCTTGATTGTACCAGCTGTTGTGATTGCATCTCTAAATGCTTTGAATCAATCGAATCGTAGCTTTCCTAAAGGTGTGTCGCATGAGCAGCCACTTAAAGACAGACGTGTGCGTTACATAGTCGTGTACTGAACAAGAGTCGGGCTGCGTACCATCGGTTTCCTGAAGAACTCGTACTTGGCGTAGTTTTTGCAGAAACTGAACCTCGTGTCTCCTTTGAGTGACCAGGTCGCCTGAAGCTCCAGCACGACCTCGTGGTCCTCCAGACATCTCTCTGAGGGAGGGGGGGGGGACAACACAACATCTCATGAGCCTTTTGTTTTGGCACCATTTAGTGACGGTTCTCTGTTCAGCAGTC
>NW_022289312.1:485-1397 GCF_004355925.1 Anarrhichthys ocellatus
AATTAAATCTATCAGAATGAACTTTTAGTTAATTACCTGAAAAACTCCTGAGTACATTTTTGGACTGAAAGTTTTATTATAAACCAAATGAGTCAAAACACAAAAAGAAAGAATAATAATTGATGCAGCCGAGGATGAGAACGTTATTAGTTCTCTTTTGTTCAGTATTGAAGAAATTCATAACTTGTGACTAAAAGAACCCGTTTGACGATGAAGCGTTGGATCAAATCATGTTTATTAATGTGTTCAGGAATCCCCACAGAAACAGTTTACAGGGGAACGTTACAGATTTACAATCAGTCTCCACAGAAGTGACATCTTAACCCTCCGACCCGCTCGCCTCAAACCACCGAGTCCTTTCAGCTCGCCGACGAGACAAACTCGTTGCTCTTTTATTTATTGAGTCATGAAGTAATGCAGCGCTATAATGTGTAGTAGCCGGTCAACGCCCGAGTCACCCGGACCGAGACCCCCGGACACGAGACACCCGGCCCTCCTCTCCTCCGTGTCTGGACCGTTCAGTTTAAGAGCCTTCATATTTGGTGCCAATCCGTCAACCTCAGAACCAGGACCATCACGCAGCCCGACTGCTTTTCAGATATTTGTTTGTTTTTTTAAAGTAAAACTGCCAACTGTGGGCGAGTAAACCCTCTTCAGGCCCTTCCAGGATTCACTACCTTCATATACAGGATTTGTCATACTGCTCAAAAATGCATTTGGTTCAGCAGTCAAAGTACGAGTAGAAATGCTAAAACTAGTTACAGAGAAAACAAAAAAAACAAAAACATGTAACATCTCTTCAAGGAATAACGTGAAGCTTTGTGAATGTTTCAGGACGCCTTGTTTTTAAGGATTCATTGTACCGAAGGTCAACTCCAAAAAAATCCAATTTAACCGGAGAATTTAATGTTT
>NW_022289313.1:0-1397 GCF_004355925.1 Anarrhichthys ocellatus
AGAGTCAAACAGACCATAAAGCAGGGGATGCTTTAGGGCGGGGCTGCACGGTGATTGACAGGTCTCTACCAGAGACATATAAGAAGTCTCTATGTCACTCGTCTGCATTTTAAATATGGTAACTTCTGCTTATCTGTTTAACAATACAGGTTGACGCCACACGAGAAGATCGCCGTGTTATTTTGACTGTCTCTCAGAGTTCTGGCGGTTTGTTCCTCTTTGGCTAAATGTAAAATGAATGAAGCCGGTATTACAGGGTAAATGCTGCCACCTATTTCTTCGGAGCATGTGTCCACATCTGACATATTGCACCTTTCAGAAATATTCCCCGCCGGTCTTCTTCTTTGTAATTGTGATATCTGGCATACAATGCTCAGCTAACATGCTGCCATCCTGTGAGCAGGTTGTGTTTCTTACTGCAGGATATACGTCACTGAATATGCAAGAGTGGAAATATGTTATTATAAATGTTTATTTAAGTTAATATCTCATTGCACTATCTATGATTGTTTGTTTTTCTTCCCTTATCACTATAAGTAACCGCGGTATGAACAACTTGCTGGACTTTGTTGTAAATCAATTCACAGTAAGCAGCCCGCAGATGTATGTGTGTGTGTGTGTGTGTGTGTGTGTGTGTGTGTGTGTGTGTGTGTGCGCATCTTCAGACTACATGCTACCCTGCTACTCCATCTATTATTCAGCAGACACACACTCTACTGGCCTAACAACCTGCTGAAAGCAGGAGGTAACACTCCCTCTGTGTGTGTGTGTGTGTGTCCCTCTCTCTCGTTTCCTCCCATTTCTTCACCTCCCTCCCTCTCCCTCTCTCTCTCTATATATATATATATATATATATATATATATATATATATATATATATATATATATGTTTTGTTACTCTCTTTGTGTTGCTTTCTTCCTCTCACACGTTTTCCTGAGGATGACATTTTTCTTGCTCCTCTTGTATCCTCTTCTCCCTCCAGCTGACTGCAAAAATGTAACTCCCCCCTTCCTTCTCCCTGCACTTCTTTTCCCTCCTTCCATCTCTCACCGGCCTCCTGTTATCCAACGTTTTTATCATCATACTCCCCCCCCACTCTCTCTCTCTTCACCCTGTTCCTTCTTTTTGAGAGGGAAAGAAATCGGAAGCAATTAGAGAGCAGACATTTTTGGCAACGGAGTTATTGGTGAGCGCTGCAAAAAATGTGTGTGTGTGTTCCTCTCTCGTTAATTAAAATGACTTTCTGATGGCCACAAACAAGCCCCGCCCTGCCAAATACACACACACACACACACACACACACACACACACACACACACACACTCTCCTCCTTTCACACTTTATCTCTTCTTTCCACTGCAGGCAGCTGCACAAAGCAAACAATCACACACACACA
>NW_022289314.1:0-179 GCF_004355925.1 Anarrhichthys ocellatus
TTCAGCTTTGTGACGATGCATTTTCCAGCTGATCCAAGAGGCTTTTTGAAGAGTTTATTTATCTGAAGAAGGATTTTATCAACACATAAAGGAACACTTCATCCTTCAGTTTATCACAAACAGTCAACATCAACACATAAAGAAACACTTCATCCTTCAGTTTATCACAAACATTCAAC
>NW_022289314.1:189-651 GCF_004355925.1 Anarrhichthys ocellatus
CTACACATAAAGAAACACTTCATCCTTCAGTTTATCACAAACATTCATCATCAACACATAAGGAACACTTCATCCTTCAGTTTATCACAAACATTCATCATCAACACATAAAGGAACACTTCATCCTTCAGTTTATCACAAACATTCAACATCAACACATAAAGGAACACTTCATCCTTCAGTTTATCACAAACATTCAACATCAACACATAAAGGAACACTTCATCCTTCAGTTTATCACAAACATTCAACATCAACACATAAAGGAACACTTCATCCTTGAGTTTATCACAAACATTCATCATCAACACATAAAGGAACACTTCATCCTTCAGTTTATCACAAACATTCAACATCAACACATAAAGGAACACTTCATCCTTCAGTTTATCACAAACATTCAACATCAACACATAAGGAACACTTCATCCTTCAGTTTATCACAAACATTCAACATCAACA
>NW_022289314.1:661-1396 GCF_004355925.1 Anarrhichthys ocellatus
AACACTTCATCCTTCAGTTTATCACAAACATTCAACATCAACACATCTGGAGAAACGTGGTTTTACCTCCAGTGGCTTGTGAAAGAAGGTCATCTAAGAAGAAAATAAAGAAAAAAGAAAAGAAAAAATACGTTTCGTTTTGTTTGTTTTAAGCAAAAATGGTGAAAAAAATGATAAATATTCGGTGGTTTGAGGTTCTCTCTGTATTATGTTGTAAACTAAAGATCTTTGGGTTCTGGACTATTTGGTTGAACAAAACAAGACAATTGTGTCAGGATCCCTGTCAGACCAGGCACCTCCCATGGCCACACAGCTGCAGCCACTCCAGCCGATTACCTCCTGCAGGCTGACACACCAGACTCAGGTCCCACTAACGCTTTCCCTGGCACTATATAAACTCTGGTCCTGCAGTCTGGAGTTGTCAGGTCGTACGGTCTTTCACCCGCTTCAACCCTGTTGCATCTTCGGCTTCGAGCGCCTGCCTCCGGTGTCCGTAGGTCCGGGAATCCCCCGTGCCCTCCTTTGTGTTTACGGACTACTCACCGCCACTCTGCCCTCCGTGGTGTTAACGGACTACTCACGCCGTCAAGCTGCCAGCTCTCCGGTGTCGGACCACGGGCTCCACACCTTCCTGTCATCCTTATTCAGGCTAAATAAAACCTGTTTATTCCAACTTCTGTCTCCTGTGGTCTTGCTATTGGGTCCTAACCGTGAACTCCCGTGACAAATTGATGA
>NW_022289315.1:0-1396 GCF_004355925.1 Anarrhichthys ocellatus
ATCGTAGGTGTAGAAGTCCTGCTCAAACTGGTGGCAAGAGCGAGGGGTGACTTTGTAAACACCTGGACAAGCAGTTTGTAGTTGATTAATGACTTTGCTGCAGTTCTACAGGTAAGGCCTTTTGGCTCAACACACTGTGCTGTAACTATGCACAAGGGGACACTTGGTCCACTGCTATTTTAATGTTCTTCGTATGCTAATTCATGCTATGTTTAGCTGATGAGGGGTCAGGTGAATGAACCTCACCAGGCTTGGAGAGGCAGAAGCGGTTGACTCCCTTAGAGAGGTTGTACACGCCGACGTTCTCAGGTTTGCTGCCATCTTGGAAGAACTCCTGTGCAGTAAAAACACATTCAGTTAGAGTCTGAAGAACAACTGTAACAACTAACACAACACACACCGGGTACTGATGACTCACCAACGTAATGGCGTGGGAGAGGGAGCAGCGCAGGATGTAGCCAATCTGTCTGAACTCCACCCCCAAAACATCAGAGTCCAGAACCTCCACTTCCATAGACTTGTGCTTCCAGCACCACTCCTCATGAGGAATACTCACTGACGGGTCAAGAGACAACAACTAATAATCAACCAACAGACTAACAGTCACAGAACAGATGTGAATGTCTGTTGAAACGGATTAAAACCCTCTGAAGCCGTGATCACTTCAGGTCGAGGCTCATCTTATAATTATCATTATAACATCAAAGTAAACTTCTTTCACTACTTGGGCCCGGCAACAATACAAGCTGAGTAAACATACCTGAAAAGATGCTCTCCCATGCAGCTCCACCAAGTGTCTAATGTTAACCTGCGTCCAACAGCTCGGCCCCCAGCATCCTGACCCTCACCGCAGTGCGGCATCACATGACTGGACTCATATTTGCTGCTGATCTTCCGTTTTCTAAAAAGTGTAATCTTTCAGTTCCCTTGTCTTTAGCTGCAGACATACCAGGATGTTATGTGAATGATGAACGAAAGATAAGATGTTTCTAAATGAGAAGTTGTAGTAAACTCCTCTTAATGTCCACAGGCTTGTAGCTTTTGGCTTTTTATCGAATAACTAGATGTTTTCTTACACATCTTTTGAACTGACACGCTTCGAAACTGTTCCCACTGTGAGTCACCTAAAGTTGTCTATGGAGAATGTATCCAGATCGGCAAGGTGACACCAGAGCTACAGGGTGTTGAGATCTCCATCACTGAGAGAGGAGCTGCTGCTCCACTCATTACTGTGGCCACTAATGAGATGGGAGCATACAGGTATGAGAACCACAATCACAATCTGTACCCGAGAGACCAACCAGTTTGTGCAGTCTGTGTAATATTTACTGTACTATTATGTTATTATAACATGGATATCATTTAGGTTTGTATTGTGATCACATGACACACAGTA
>NW_022289316.1:0-1396 GCF_004355925.1 Anarrhichthys ocellatus
TTTTTTTTTTTTTTTTTTACGAAATCTCTCTCCGTAACTTCTAAAATACCGATAGCAGAACCGTTAACTCCGGACGTTATTGATACCTTATTTACTACTGTCTTATCGGTTCCCGTTTAGAACAGGGTATCGGGCGAAATCCCTAGGTCTATGTATTGTATTGTAGAGATATCTACTGAAATGAGCATGTTAATCAGCTATCCCCAGCCCATCCTGTCTTGTAATACCACTTGTAGATCAGAGAGAGTCAAGGAACTGGCACAAGGACATTTTTGGCATTTTTCCTTGAACAATAACAATCAAAATTGTTACCAATTAATATACTGTTGATTAACTAATTAACATATTGTATTCAATCAAACACTTAATGGTTCCCTACTCAAAAATGTGAGAATTTGCTGCTTTTCTGTTCTTTAAATTACAGTAAATTGAATATCTTTGGGTTTTTAAACTGTTTGCAGGACAGGTGAGAACAAAGCAGTGACTCAGGCAAATACAACATAATTATCTGATTGTTTCACCACAGTTATGTTCTAAAACACGAATAAACATCCACACCTCCTCACAAACCTGTGGGAAGGTGCTGGATTTTGAATGAATGCAGCCTAAGCAAGGTAGGAAATTTACATATTTTTAGAGGGCAATTTTTGCCCCCACTGACTGAAATCCAGGGGCATTTAAAAAAAAATTGGGGGCACTTTTTGAAACTTGTGAAATAACATTTAACCTTTGTTCAAAATAATAATATACTTATTTAGGCTTACAGTATATGAGCAATTGTCATCAAATGGCAATACTAAGACTATTAGGCAGTAGTCTACAGATTCAAAGTGTTTTCTTAGATTTTTTGAACAAAAAACAAATTTATTATTACATTTTTTAAACAACTATTAACAATTATTAAGTCAACGATGCCTTGATTACATATACATCAGTCATTGTATGGAGTTATTGAGAAAAATATTTTTGTAGCACCTCAAATATTGTGATATTACCCATTTTTGTCCTGAACATATCCATTAGTCATTGTGTGGAATTTGAGAAAAACATTTTTATGTATATATATGTATGTGTATATATATGTATGTATATATATGTATATGTATATATATGTGTATGTATGTATGTATATATATGTATATGTATATATATGTGTATGTATGTATGTATGTATATATATGTATATGTATATATATGTGTATGTATGTATGTGTGTATGTGTGTATGTATGTATGTGTGTATGTATGTATGTGTGTATGTATGTATGTATATATGTATGTATGTATATATGTATGTATATATATATGTATGTGTGTATGTATGTATATATATGTATGTATATATGTGTGTATGTATGTGTATATATATGTATATATATGTATGTGTATATATATGT
>NW_022289318.1:0-1395 GCF_004355925.1 Anarrhichthys ocellatus
GCTCAGGTTTATAGTGAGGGCTGCCTCAGGTTTATAGTTAGGGCTGGCTCAGGTTTATAGTTAGGGCTGGCTCAGGTTTATAGTTAGGGCTGGTTCAGGTTTATAGTGAGGGCTGGCTCAGATTTATAGTTAGGGCTGGTTCAGGTTTATAGTGAGGGCTGGCTCAGGTTTATAGTGAGGGCTGGTTCAGGTTTATAGTTAGGGCTGGCTCAGGTTTATAGTTAGGGCTGGCTCAGGTTGATCTTCATCATATTCATCAGTTTCATCGGTCTCATCAGCTTATTTCCTCCATGTTATGTTAGATTCCAGCCTGTCAGCGTTTTTTTAAATCTCATCGTTTCTGCTTCCTCTTCGTCTTTCTCATTGTTTAGGTCCATCTTCTGTTGTCTGCTCTACAGACTGCGTCTCTTTGGCTTTGTCTTTTTGTCTCGTCCTCTCTTCCTCTGCTCGTTTCCTCGTCTCTTTGTCTTTTTGTCTGTCTCTTTGTCTCCTCTCTTCCCCTCTGTCTTTTTGTCTCTTTGTCTCTTCCTCTCTTTGTCTGCTCGTTTTCTTGTCTCTTTGTCTTTTTGTCTTTGTCTATTTGTCTCTTTTTGTCTGTGGGCAGATCTTAAGAGTTATAGCGTCCCATCATATAAGATAGAGTGACGAAACTTTACAGATGTGTAGTTGAGATGAAGATGATGTTGTGTGAGCCGTCCCAGTGGACAGGTGTCCCAGTGGACAGATGTCCACACAGTTTAGGACACAATAATATATTCAAATGAGTGCTAAATCAGCTAAATATATGTATATTTACCATGAATATGTATTGATGATGTATGGTGTAACATTCAGGTGTCCACGTTCTTCTGGGATGTACAGAATGGATCCGTTCTATCTGGTGTTATTTTGAGGCACCACTTCGTCATTGAAGGAGCTGGTTTGTGAAGAGAAGAGAAGAGATGGAGCTTCCAACAGGTCAAACACAGAGTGTTGACAGAGCGCTGACAGACAGATGGTCCAGTCAAAACTTTAATTCCACGTCTTCAAAGGTTGGCGGCTCCATATGTGACATAAGTACAGATCCTGGATCAGGCCAAAGAGCGCTGCTGCTACACGTCTGCACCACCTGCTGCTCTGTCGCTGTGTTTGAACAGCTTCACTGTGTGTGTGTCTGTGAGTGTGTGTGTGTGTGTCACAGAGAACCAGTTTGAGTGTCAGACCCGTAAATGTGAGGACTATTTTCACCTTCAGACAGACTTTCAAAGGTTTGAGAGTTCAGTTTAGGGATCAGGGTTCATGGGTCAGGAATAAGCGTTTAGGGGTTAGGGTTTATGGTTTAGGGTTCAGGGTTTAGGGTTCAGGGTTCAGGGTTTAGGGTTCAGGGTTCAGGGTTCATGGGTCAGGGTTCAGGGT
>NW_022289319.1:0-1394 GCF_004355925.1 Anarrhichthys ocellatus
GCTGGTGTTTCCCTATACGGCCAGTTTTGTAAGAAAAACAAGTGGAAGGGAATTACGCTGGGGCTGTGCGTCTGTTAGCGGTGATAAATGTATTCACATATTAGGGTAAACAAATGGGTAATGTGCCTGTGCGCTTTATGGCACACGAGTGCACGCTTCTGTGCACGCGCGCACTCTCATGAGAGCTCGATAGCAGTTTTATGCAGATGTTGATCACGTCCTATTTGAGAGCCACTTTGAGTGCTCAGTCAAATTATTCAGCACTTACTGCACGGGCCAGAGCGCAACCCGCAGGGGAACCTGATAAACAAACAAGAGAGAATTATTCGGGAGGTTTAAACACTTAAACACCCACTTCAGCGGATCCTTTTAAGTGGGTGATTAAAATGGGCAGAGGAGCTCAGCGCCACCACAGGAGCCCCAGTCACCAAGAGTTCCTAACAGTCCCACGCACGCTCACACAGCCCCGTCGATCCCAAACCTATAACACACTTGTCCTACAATCAGAAGTAGATTTGGCTCTTTTTCGGGGGGATTGTGCAGAAACACTTAAGAAATGATGTCTGTGTGCATTAAGTGCAGACTGATTGACTCTACCATGTGAAAAACAGTTACTCAATCAACTATGACAACTGATTTATGTTCCTCTCACTCCTCAACACTGTAGTTGAGTTAGGTCCAGGGCCCTGGTAGTGTGCACGCTGGCTCACTGTCATGGCTTACTGGGACACTTTATGGAACTGAGCCATTGTTATTGTTATAAGATACACCTCTGCTGCAAGTCAAAATGCGTACAGTGAAATAGGTTTTGTTTTTGCTCTGTGATGACTAGGAATGCCCCACCCAAACTCGGTTCTAAGCAGTAATTGGTGTCAAATGAGTAAAAACCCAGAGTATCGATTAGGTCCGGAGTTAACGGTTCTGCTATCGGTACTTTAGAGGTTCTGGAGTGAGATCTCCATGGAAAGTCTGTCTCAGCGCCTGTCTTTGCATGAGGGGAGTTTGCTAATAAGAATAGGTTAATTAATGAGAGCTAATCACATAGCTAATTATTTAGCTGCGAATGTCTTTTAAAGATTTTGTAACGTCTTGTATTGCTGCTCAAAAAAGACTATTTGTTTACATACAAGAATAATAAAGCAATGTCAATACTTTTCTGAATTAATTGTCTTTTTTTCTCACAATATCATCAAAAATAACCAATAAGAGCATCGAAAAGGAACCGAACCGGTAAGCAAAATTAATAAGAGTACTGGTATCATTAAATCCTAACGATACCCATCCCTAGTGATGGCTGTGTAAGAGAA
The DNA here is from genome assembly GCF_004355925.1 of Anarrhichthys ocellatus. Classification (NCBI taxonomy): domain Eukaryota; kingdom Metazoa; phylum Chordata; class Actinopteri; order Perciformes; family Anarhichadidae; genus Anarrhichthys; species Anarrhichthys ocellatus. The sequence goes on from NW_022289319.1 coordinate 1,308, forward strand.
AATGTTACCCATGTTTCATATATTTGTACATTTACCAATGCGTAGTTTCACTGCAATGAAAGACGTCCTCTTTGGTTAAGTTTGATA
>NW_022289320.1:0-1394 GCF_004355925.1 Anarrhichthys ocellatus
CCGAAAAAAACCAGAGGTTGCCTTTTGAGTATTTATTCTTTGCACAGAGAGCATTCAATCATCACAACAGAATGCAAACAGTCTCAGTGAGGAAGAACCCCGTGTAAAGTGAACGCACTTTCTTTTTACAGAAGGAGCAACGGTGGGGGCAATGGTACAGACATTTTGGTCTCAAACTGATAGAAACAACAATGAAAAACAAACGTCCAGCAATCAAAAACAAGCGGTGGGACGACCTTGGTGCTGGAACATTCTCATACAACACAGTTACAGTTATCTTTGTGCGCCGGCAAGGTTGAATTCTTCTTTTGCGCAACAATCAGAAAGATACATCTGGGCATGTACGCCAACACAATGAAGTTCAACTGAGTTCAGAGAAAACTAAGTAGAAATATACACTAAGTAAAAATGTACCATTACAAACTCTCAAACCATTTTACATGATACTCGTGTCTTTCCTATAAGCAAAGTATTCATTAGTACATCAGATACTACCTGAGAAAAAGTCCAATAGCCGCTGTCTTAAAGTTTGTTCTCCGGAAACGTCTCATTAAACACTACATCTGTTTATCGATATATAAAGCAACACTTATAATAACACCTTTATTAGACGGAATTAAGCAACAGCAGCATCTCCCGTCTACTACGTGTTATTTATCCATATTACTTTACTACACTCAAATAATATGAGTATTAGTAAAAAATATTTGTTTAGTCGCTGAGCTGAAGGTTCATTATCAAAAGTATAAATGCAGCTGGACTGAAAGCACAGTTTTTTGTACTCTAAGTTCCTACTCATAGTTTGATGTTTCCTGATACGATGGAGCAGTAGACCTGAGCCGTCAGCGGTAGGTAGCTCTTCTCTTTACCATCAAGGATGTAAATAGGGTCCTGGATACGCCCTGGATCGAAACTCTCCTCCACTAACTTCACTTTCATCTGCTTGAAAGTCCCTGTCACCTCCACTGCATTCTAGACAGACGACAGGCACAAAATACTCAGTCAAGTACAGTATCAAAATATCACTACTGCTTCTCATCACATGCTGCAGACACTGTGAGAAAAATGCATCGTCCAATATTGACAAGTGATAGAAACATTCCTTTACAACAGAACAATGTTTGTTTTTCAAATATTTTGTATTATTTCAATTTAATATACAGTTTCTACCAAAAGTGAAATGCAGTAAAGTGTGTATGAAATAAACATACCTGTATTCTTATAAAGCGAGGTCGGGCATATGAAGGCAGGTAGTTAACCACATGGTTATATATTCTACTTCCATCAAACTGGGCACCTTCATTCACAGTGACAGCTGCCATCCCTATCCGGCCCTCATGTCCTACATTGCCAGACAAAATTGAAACAAACAAAGCATTTCTTTACCAATTCCT
>NW_022289321.1:0-1394 GCF_004355925.1 Anarrhichthys ocellatus
GCTGGTGTTTCCCTATACGGCCAGTTTTGTAAGAAAAACAAGTGGAAGGGAATTACGCTGGGGCTGTGCGTCTGTTAGCGGTGATAAATGTATTCACATATTAGGGTAAACAAATGGGTAATGTGCCTGTGCGCTTTATGGCACACGAGTGCACGCTTCTGTGCACGCGCGCACTCTCATGAGAGCTCGATAGCAGTTTTATGCAGATGTTGATCACGTCCTATTTGAGAGCCACTTTGAGTGCTCAGTCAAATTATTCAGCACTTACTGCACGGGCCAGAGCGCAACCCGCAGGGGAACCTGATAAACAAACAAGAGAGAATTATTCGGGAGGTTTAAACACTTAAACACCCACTTCAACGGATCCTTTTAAGTGGGTGATTAAAATGGGCAGAGGAGCTCAGCGCCACCACAGGAGCCCCAGTCACCATGAGTTCCTAACAGTCCTACGCACGCTCACACAGCCCCGTCGATCCCAAACCTATAACACACTAGTCCTACAATCAGAAGTACATTTGGCTCTTTTTCGGGGGGATTGTGCAGAAACACTTAAGAAATGATGTCTGTGTGCATTAAGTGCAGACTGATTGACTCTACCATGTGAAAAACAGTTACTCAATCAACTATGACAACTGATTTATGTTCCTCTCACTCCTCAACACTGTAGTTGAGTTAGGTCCAGGGCCCTGGTAGTGTGCACGCTGGCTCACTGTCATGGCTTACTGGGACACTTTATGGAACTGAGCCATTGTTATTGTTATAAGATACACCTCTGCTGCAAGTCAAAATGCGTACAGTGAAATAGGTTTTGTTTTTGCTCTGTGATGACTAGGAATGCCCCACCCAAACTCGGTTCTAAGCAGTAATTGGTGTCAAATGAGTAAAAACCCAGAGTATCGATTAGGTCCGGAGTTAACGGTTCTGCTATCGGTACTTTAGAGGTTCTGGAGTGAGATCTCCATGGAAAGTCTGTCTCAGCGCCTGTCTTTGCATGAGGGGAGTTTGCTAATAAGAATAGGTTAATTAATGAGAGCTAATCACATAGCTAATTATTTAGCTGCGAATGTCTTTTAAAGATTTTGTAACGTCTTGTATTGCTGCTCAAAAAAGACTATTTGTTTACATACAAGAATAATAAAGCAATGTCAATACTTTTCTGAATTAATTGTCTTTTTTTCTCACAATATCATCAAAAATAACCAATAAGAGCATCGAAAAGGAACCGAACCGGTAAGCAAAATTAATAAGAGTACTGGTATCATTAAATCCTAACGATACCCATCCCTAGTGATGGCTGTGTAAGAGAAAATGTTACCCATGTTTCATATATTTGTACATTTACCAATGCGTAGTTTCACTGCAATGAAAGACGTCCTCTTTGGTTAAGTTTGATA
>NW_022289322.1:0-1394 GCF_004355925.1 Anarrhichthys ocellatus
TGTGTGTGTGTGTGTGTGTGTGTGTGTGTGTGTGTGTGTGTGTGTGTCTGCAGACAGCTGGAGACAGTAGACTGGATGACTTTAGACAATTCACAACTGCAGCTAATCATATACAGCCTGCCACACACATTTATATATATATATATATATATATTAGTGCTGGGCAAGTTAACGCGTTAATTTTGCATTAACGCATTCATTAATTAACGCGACAATTATTTTATCGTGCGTTAACGCATTTTTTAAATTTATTATAATTTTTTTTAATTGAAAGACAAGACACAATACATAGACAAAACAACAAGAGGATGACAGTGGGATAAAAGCCAGCAAACATCCTATAGTCAGTCAGATTAATGTGACACAACATCCGGTTTCTTCAGACGAACATCCGGTTTTCAGAATAAGATGCGCAACAAAGTATGAATTATATTCACATTAAGTATAAAACATGCTACCTGCATCTCGTGAACCAAATGTTATTGACCTTTGGTTCATATAGCAGTACTTTAAAATAAAAGTGCGCAATACACTACTTTTGAATTCATTATTGAACTTTGCCATAACAATGAGATTAATCGCGATTAATCGCGTGCTGGACACTATATATATATTAGTATATATATATTAGTGCTGGGCAACGATTAAAATATTTAATCGCGATTAATCTCATTGTTATGGCAAAGTTCAAAAATGAATTCAAAAGTAGTGTATTGCGCACTTTTATTTTAAAGTACTGCTATATGAACCAAAGGTCAATAACATTTGGTTTAAACACTTTAAACACATCAGGTTGTTGTTAGCAGCAGTATTCCCTTTACACAGTAGCAGTTATAACACAGTTATAATGATTCTGATCATAGATATTCAGCCGGTGTTCACAACTTTATCTTCATGTGTGTAAGAGATGATATTTAAATATACTTCTTGAAAACTGCAAAACCTATCTACGTCATGTTTTTTTGTTTGTTAAATTCTCAGTAGCAATAACTAAATGATGCACTTTAAACACTTTAAAAACTCGACAATATGTATTTTAATATTGTCACTGTTGTAAATTGTTTGATTGCGTGCTTTACTTTTATTGTGAAGAGCATGAAAACGGAAGTGCTTTTACTTTGAAGAGACAGGAAGTAGAATGGTACGTGTTCTTGACGCTAACAATATTGAAGGAACGTAGCAAACCACATGTCGGGTGCAAGAGCGCGTTGTGTTCACTGTAACACTGTAATACTGCAGTTCAGACAGGAAAGTGTTCCGTTCAAACCAGACGTGTCTTGGTCCTCACGAGAAGCTCCACTTCACAACAGTCACGTTTGATCTGTAACGAGACGATCACACTCGCGTGTGTGTGTGTGTGTGTGTGTGTGAGACAAGAGTGACGGACAGTGATG
>NW_022289323.1:0-1394 GCF_004355925.1 Anarrhichthys ocellatus
CACGATTCATACCTTAAACAGAAAGTACTGAGAGACAGACTTGGTTTTGGTCAATTCATGGGATTTGTTGACAGTAAGAAAACTATAATGCCAGACTTATCCTTGAAACAAAAATAGGATAAAGTTCTGCCTTCCTAAGGCACATTCTCCTCCTCTATTTCTCTACCATATACAATTCAATCTGACTGTGTCATGGTACAAGCTTAGGCTACATCCACACTACTCCGTTTCTATTTGGAAACAGATTTTTCAAATGGAAACGATCTCTGTCCACACGGGCGTTTCAGCATCGTTTTCGAATTGATCTGCATCCACACGGCAACCTTCGAAAACGGGCAGCATGTGACCATTAACTACACTGGGCATGCGCGTGACGGTGTAAACAGGAAGTGGATTGGTTGCTTAGTTTAAAAAAATACGACAGAGTAATAAAGTAGTCTTTAATAATGAAAGGTTGTGTTTGATACCTAAGATCTTCCTCTAAAATATTCCTCTATAAACTCAAACAGACACAGTTCGTGGAAAGTTTTAGAAGTTTTATTTTTCAGACTTAGTTACAATGCTGCGGGTCTTTCTCTATCTCTCTCTCTCTCACATCAAAGTTACTCTAAAATCAACACTTACACGTAAACGTTTACTAGATTATGGGTCCATAAATGTGGTCAACACACGTCTCTCACTCGTTTCCTCGGTGTTGTTGTTGTCTGATCTCACTCGTAGCTCCGCTGGTGGCTGAAGTCTCTGTCCTACTGAATAGCATTTACTGCTAACTGTGGCTTCAGACGGCCGCTCCGTAGGGCTGATAACTCCGCTGGTCACGCCGCTCGCTAATCGCTCCAATAACAGCTGCTTCCTCCACAGAAATGCAGACTTTTACTGCACAACAGCTGCTAGTACAGACAACAAAGCAAGCAACGCTTGAAAGTCGTTATCCATGTTGAAATGAATCACTGGTAGCCCAGTTTGTTTTCTTCCGGGTACGGGTCACGTGATAGCGAGTGTGACGAATCAGGGAAGGAGACGTCATGGCTGCTAAGAACCAATCAAGTAGCGAACACGGGTGTGGGCGTCATCTTTTCTAAACATATCCGTTTCTGACCGTCCACACGAAAACAGAACCCCCGGAGTTTTCAAACTCCTCTAACCTCGGGAGTGTTTTCAAACTCCTTCGTTTACGGTGCTCTAAAACTCCGGCGCAGTGTGGACGCTCAGAACGTAGCAAAACATATGCGTTTCCAAACGTAAACGGAGTAGTGTGGACAAGGCCTTAGTTTGCCACACAACTTGAATAAAATTAGGATAAAGGTTTTAAGTGTTGACCAGCTCGACTGAGGTAGATAACCTAAACAGGTTGACCAGAGGACAGACCCAGTTCAGAGTGAAGTGAAGGATCT
>NW_022289324.1:0-1394 GCF_004355925.1 Anarrhichthys ocellatus
ACAACAGCTCGCGGGTTGGATGTGCAGTGCGAGTGCTCTCCGGTCCTCAGATAGAGGTGTATGCGCTGATTCCTGAGGTCAAACAGTCGTCTGCTGATGGTGAGAAACACTTGTAAAGACACTGATTCATAGTTTGATGAATACTTTCTGAGCTCATGTCTTTCGTTTTTGTTTCCCAGGTTTTGATGTGGGATCTGGATCTGATAATGATTTCAGTAAGTTAACCTTTATGTGGTCTCACGTCCGTATCAACATTTGATCTGTAGTTGCGTTATGAATGTTGAGTCTTTTTAATTTCCCTCTTTTCTCACAGATATATGTTTGATCATTGGGTTGGTCTTCGGAGGGCTCTGTGTTTGTGCTGCTGCTGCTGCCATCAGCCTTTATAAACAGAAACACCAGAACAGGTAACTTTTGACTTTTAGCTCATCACCTTTCTTGTATAATACCAGTGTCTCACAGTTCATATGGTCATGACTCATCCAAATCTTTTCAGACAAAATCCACAAATGAATGCTTGTTCAACACCGGCTTTTCTTAAATCCGTCAGTGTGTCACAAAGTGACAACGAGGAGAACAAGAAAAACTCTCACGAGTGAGTCAATTCATTCATTTTTCTCCATTGTAAAAACAATTCAGTCCACTTTGTCTAATTTGGGGCTTTACTTTTCTAACAACGTGCTAACTTGCTAATCAGAACTTCTGTTTCTGAACTGCGTCTTTATCCACATCACTGTTGTTCTGAATGATTTCTGACTAACTGTTTTTATCTGAAGGCCAACGACACCTTTAATGAACAAACTGAAGGAACTACGCCTCAGGATGTCTACTGGAAAGAATAAAAACAGCGACCACCCAAAACGGTCTGCGCCAGGAACAAAACTTGATTTCAGTGGGCTCCCACAGAATACAAGACTGAAGTCCCAAAACGAAAACAGCTGGAAAGTCCTGAGTCCTGATTCATTTTTTGTTACAACATAGAGAACTTATCAGTTCATGGATAATAATTCCAGCAGATCAAAAAGATTCATGTTCACAGTAGTTTTGATTTTTTAAATATCTGTACTTCAGGTGATAGTTTTCTAACAATACTCTGTTGCATTTGTATCCTTTGTTTGTATGTCTTTTTACTTTTGTACCTGTTCTTTTTGTATTTAAAAAAATAAATAAACTGAATTTTGAAACACGGCCTTTTTACTGGATTTAAATATTGAATGTGTGTGATTCTTGTGTTAAAGGAACATTCAACAAAATAATGTCAGCAGAACACGATGTCATCTAATCAAAATGATGGCTTAAGCATGCAATTGTGGGCTTTGAATACAAACCATGTTTATCATTACTGTCTGAAAGCAACATTTAACAAAATAAGGGTTTTGTGCAAAAGAAAGTCT
>NW_022289325.1:0-1394 GCF_004355925.1 Anarrhichthys ocellatus
CCGAAAAAAACCAGAGGTTGCCTTTTGAGTATTTATTCTTTGCACAGAGAGCATTCAATCATCACAACAGAATGCAAACAGTCTCAGTGAGGAAGAACCCCGTGTAAAGTGAACGCACTTTCTTTTTACAGAAGGAGCAACGGTGGGGGCAATGGTACAGACATTTTGGTCTCAAACTGATAGAAACAACAATGAAAAACAAACGTCCAGCAATCAAAAACAAGCGGTGGGACGACCTTGGTGCTGGAACATTCTCATACAACACAGTTACAGTTATCTTTGTGCGCCGGCAAGGTTGAATTCTTCTTTTGCGCAACAATCAGAAAGATACATCTGGGCATGTACGCCAACACAATGAAGTTCAACTGAGTTCAGAGAAAACTAAGTAGAAATATACACTAAGTAAAAATGTACCATTACAAACTCTCAAACCATTTTACATGATACTCGTGTCTTTCCTATAAGCAAAGTATTCATTAGTACATCAGATACTACCTGAGAAAAAGTCCAATAGCCGCTGTCTTAAAGTTTGTTCTCCGGAAACGTCTCATTAAACACTACATCTGTTTATCGATATATAAAGCAACACTTATAATAACACCTTTATTAGACGGAATTAAGCAACAGCAGCATCTCCCGTCTACTACGTGTTATTTATCCATATTACTTTACTACACTCAAATAATATGAGTATTAGTAAAAAATATTTGTTTAGTCGCTGAGCTGAAGGTTCATTATCAAAAGTATAAATGCAGCTGGACTGAAAGCACAGTTTTTTGTACTCTAAGTTCCTACTCATAGTTTGATGTTTCCTGATACGATGGAGCAGTAGACCTGAGCCGTCAGCGGTAGGTAGCTCTTCTCTTTACCATCAAGGATGTAAATAGGGTCCTGGATACGCCCTGGATCGAAACTCTCCTCCACTAACTTCACTTTCATCTGCTTGAAAGTCCCTGTCACCTCCACTGCATTCTAGACAGACGACAGGCACAAAATACTCAGTCAAGTACAGTATCAAAATATCACTACTGCTTCTCATCACATGCTGCAGACACTGTGAGAAAAATGCATCGTCCAATATTGACAAGTGATAGAAACATTCCTTTACAACAGAACAATGTTTGTTTTTCAAATATTTTGTATTATTTCAATTTAATATACAGTTTCTACCAAAAGTGAAATGCAGTAAAGTGTGTATGAAATAAACATACCTGTATTCTTATAAAGCGAGGTCGGGCATATGAAGGCAGGTAGTTAACCACATGGTTATATATTCTACTTCCATCAAACTGGGCACCTTCATTCACAGTGACAGCTGCCATCCCTATCCGGCCCTCATGTCCTACATTGCCAGACAAAATTGAAACAAACAAAGCATTTCTTTACCAATTCCT
>NW_022289326.1:0-1394 GCF_004355925.1 Anarrhichthys ocellatus
ACAGACCATAAAGCAGGGGATGCTTTATGGTCTTTAGGGCTTTAGGGCAGGGCTAACTGTGATTGACAGGTCTCTACCACGGCGTTGTCCGGTCTGGGAGTTGTCCGTGTTTTTGTCTTAAAACTTGAACTCTCAGTGTGTTTTCACTTCATGCGTTCAGTTGTATTTAGCTCCATGCTCTCCTGTCAAAAATCAAGATGGCGATGACCGAAAGGCCAAACTTCAGAACCACAATCCACAAACCAACATATCGGTGACTACGGCCACTTCTTTATTCTTTCAGAAATATCTGAATATCTAAATATCTGAAAACAGATTTTCACACAAAGAATTTGCCTTTTTTTTGGGTACAAAAATAAAACCAGTTACTGGAAAAGGCAACCAGCAGCAATTAAATCATCTTGGAGTGTTGCTTTGTGTTTTTGCTAAGCAACCATTCACAGCTAACACAATAATGCAACTTAAGACCATCTTAGCGATTACCTAGCTGATATGTGGAGGAGTAGAAGAATGAAGTAGCAGAAAACAGTTACTTTTCACCACTGTTGAACATTGAAATTATTCCAGAGAAAACTATTATTTAACCATCAAACAGAGACAAACATGCTGACCTATAAACCCTGACATCACAACCTAAAAGCATCTTAGCAACCACCTCGAAATCTGATCAAAATAAATACAACATAAACTATTGTATTGTATTTCTACTCTAAATCTGCAAAGTAACTTTAGTTATCAAATACATGTAGTGCAGTAAAAAGCTGATATGTGGTGGAGTAGAAGTATGAAGTAGCAGAAAACAGTTACTTTTCACCACTGTTGAACATTACAACAGAGAAATACTGTGTTTGAAAAGTAACTTTAATTGATCGTCATCATGACACCAAATCCTTTAACATCCAGAGACGAACACACCGACCTGTAACCCTGGACGTCACCTCCTGACCCTGACGGGCTCAGCCGCCCTGCAGCTCCACTCACACAGATGATAAGCAGCAAATAGGAAATGATCCTGATCTCTTCTTCAAAGAGAAAATGTCTCTCCTCATCTTCCTCCTCCTCCTCCTCTTCCTCCTCCTCCTCCTCCTCAGCGGTGAGGTGTCACAGATAGCAGAGATGCCGGCGGGCTGCTAATGCTCCCTCTCTTAGGGCCAGATCGACTCATTATACAGCAGCTGTGTGAGAGGACAAAAAAAAAACAAAGGTGGGAGGGAAGAATAAAAACATGTCAGGTGTGGCAGACATGTCGTCTCTGTCCCTTTGTGAAGATAAAAACCGCTTTGCTTCCTCTCACCTCTTTTAACCTCACATGGAAACACCAAGTGGTGGCGGTTGAAGGCCGTGTGGAGGTACAGTAATTGGCCTTCATGAGGAGTGGGCGTCCTGCTAGCGCC
>NW_022289327.1:0-1394 GCF_004355925.1 Anarrhichthys ocellatus
CCATGGACAAGTTCCTGGCTGCTCTGTCTCTGGCCCTGGCTGAGAAGTACCGATAAACAGCAGGAGAAGATGACGGAGACTGCAGCATGAGCTTACAGTGCATAATGATCAATAAATGCATTCATGCAAAAAGCAAAGCAAGTGTTGTTTTCTGGTTTCTTTGAGATGGTTTGTGTCATAGAGGTCAACAGTAAAATCCACAGCACAAAGAAGACTTTAAATAATCCAGCAAGTCACATTTTACACTCAGCTTAACATTAGAGATGAAACAATTAGTCGATTAATTGTGCAGTAAATTTATAGAACAATTTTAATTTGATATTTGATCATCGATCTTTATTGTTTCGACAAAAACCCGAAACTGTCGATCTCTCCAGATTCAGTCAAACGATGAACTTAGCTCTCTTTCTCAGTTTTATATGTGAAATGAATATCTGTCAGTGAGACGAAACAAAACGTTTGACGTCACCTCAGAGCCTTTTAATCCTGACATTTTACAGACTAAACGATTCATTGATTCATTTACAAAAGAATCAGCAGAGTCATCAATGAAAACAATCCTTAGTTGCAGCCCTCCTTATAATGTTACACTTATTGCTACATTTGAATCAGTTGATATATTTTCATAATCCAAAGATTTTTAGAAAACAGAAAGTACAAAACTTAAATTGTCATTTAAACAAAAATATTATATTGATGAAATCAACGTTTTTCATCAGAATATTAAAATATATGAACTCTTTATGTGGTGTTGTTCAAAAACCAATCTAACAACTGAGCCATGGCGAAAGAATTAGTGTTATTATTATTATTATTATTATTATTATTATTATATTTTGTTATTCTTGTTTTATAAAACTTTTTACATTTCATTAATTTTGTTCATAAAGAAGAAGTCCACAAGAAAGAGAAAAAATGACTTTAGATACAATAAACCTGACACTTTGTCAAATGTCCCTTTATTTCATACTTTTCATGAGCATTTAATGCAACAATATATTCTGTGGAGCTATTTATTCAAATAAAGGCAGCCTGCATTTGTTTCCAATATAATTTTACATCAATAACATCAACATGAAAACATTGTGTTCTTCATGTATTTTAATCACACAACAGTGTTTCATCTTCTTATGTTTTTATTCATCTTTCATGCATCTTCTTTTACATCATTCATACACTCTGACTACATTTCCTCAACGCTTTGATTCACCATTTTCACTGAAGGTCAGTCTTCTTTTTTTATGTCAAACACACTGTTATTCATGTTTACATCTATTTTTTGTTCAAATGATTGAGAAACAACTTGGTGGATTTGCTTATTGTTTTATTTGCTTTTGAGACAAAAGAAACGGAGCTTTTCATGATCAGCATGTGAAGGTGTTGCAGCTCTCTAA
>NW_022289328.1:0-411 GCF_004355925.1 Anarrhichthys ocellatus
ATTCCACTTGCCTTTACATGAAGCAGGGGAACAACCTCAGGGTGGAATCATTGACGTGTTGGAAATGTTCTTCAATGAACAAAACGCCCTCGCTGTGTTCCTAGAACTGTGGATCAACCTTGGCGACGAAGCTGCAAATAACATTGACATTGATGAAAACCTGAACGATGAAATCGAGGACAACAATGAAGACCAGGAGGAAAACCACCACGAAGACCTCGAAAACAATGACGGCATTATTGTTAACAATAATGCCGTCATTGATGAAGATGCAGAAGAGGTTGGAGTCAACCAGGGGGATGTAGAAGACCCCCTGCCTGGAGTGTCATCGAAGAGGTCAAGAGAGGACGAAGGAGAGGACATTGAGGAGAGGAGCAGCAAAAAAAGCAGATGTTGGGATGAGTCTGCTGA
>NW_022289328.1:421-1393 GCF_004355925.1 Anarrhichthys ocellatus
AAAAAAGCAGTCGTGGCAATATTGAGGTGTCTGAAGATGCAGGTGCTGCGGAAGAGGAGGAGAATGACCCACGTCCGGGCGGATCTAGGAAGAGGTCGAGGGAGGACGATGAAGAAGAGGATAGACCTGACGGCAAACGATTCAAATATTACGATGAGACACAGGATGAGACATAGGGTCATTCTTCAATTGCTCCCGTAACTGTGCTACGGTGTGCAAATGTGTGGAATGTTAGTCCTGATTGGCAGGTGGCACCTTGGATGGTAGCCCCTGCCAGTGTATGAATGGGTGTGAATGATATGTAGTGTGAAACTGCTTTGAGTGGGTGGTTGCCCATCACATCTGTCTGTCTCTCTCTGTCTATCTGTCTCTCTGTATGTCTGTATATCTGTCTGTCTCTCTCTCTCTGTCTATCTGTCTCTCTGTATATCTGTCTCTCTCTCTCTCTCTGTATATCTGTCTGTCTGTCTCTCTCTCTCTCTGTATATCTGTCCGTCTGTCTCTCTCTCTCTGTATATCTGTCTCTCTCTCTGTATATCTGTCTCTCTCTCTCTCTCTCTCTCTCTGTATATCTGTCTGTCTCTCGCTCTCTCTGTCTCTCTCTCTCTGTATATCTGTCTGTCTGTCTGTCTCTCTCTCTCTGTATATCTGTCTCTCTCTCTCTCTGTATATCTGTCTCTGTCTCTCTCTCTATGTCTGTCTGTATATCTGTCTATCTCTCTGTATATCTGTCTGTCTGTATATCTGTCTCTCTCTCTGTATATCTGTCTGTCTGTCTGTATATCTGTCTGTCTGTCTGTCTCTCTCTGTCTGTCAATTCAATTTTTTTCAATTCAAATTTTGCTTTATTGGCATGAAAGTTTTAGAAACAGTATTGCCAAAGCGTCAGAAAATTAAACATACAATAATATCAATACACAATAACATCAATATAACAATACTATTAATATAACATCTCACAAAGTCTGTCTC
>NW_022289329.1:0-1393 GCF_004355925.1 Anarrhichthys ocellatus
CCATCTTGACAGAAAAAAACAAATGTAGAAATTTTTGCAAATTTATTTAAAAAGAAAAACTGAAATATCACATGGTCATAAGTATTCAGACCCTTTGCTCAGTATTGAGTAGAAGCACCCTTTTGAGCTAGTACAGCCATGAGTCTTCTTGGGAATGATGCAACAAGTTTCTCACACCTGGATTTGGGGATCCTCTGCCATTCTTCCTTGCAGATCCTCTCCAGTTCCGTCAGGTTGGATGGTGAACGTTGGTGGACAGCCATTTTCAGGTCTCTCCAGAGATGCTCAATTGGGTTTAGGTCAGGGCTCTGGCTGGGCCAGTCAAGAATGGTCACAGAGTTGTTCCGAAGCCACTGCTTTGTTATTTTAGCTGTGTGCTTAGGGTCATTGTCTTGTTGGAAGGTGAACCTTCGGCCCAGTCTGAGGTCCAGAGCACTCTGGAAGAGGTTTTCTTCCAGGATATCTCTGTACTTGGCCGCATTCATCTTTCCTTCAATTGCAACCAGTCGTCCTGTCCCTGCAGCTGAAAAACACCCCCATAGCATGATGCTGCCACCACCATGTTTCACTGTTGGGATTGTATTGGGCAGGTGATGAGCAGTGCCTGGTTTTCTCCACACATACCTCTTAGAATTAACGGCAAAAAGGTCAATCTTGGTCTCATCAGACCAGAGAATCTTATTTCTCATAGTCTGGGAGTCCTTCATGTGTTTTTTGGCAAACTCTATGCGGGCTTTCATATGTCTTGCACTGAGGAGAGGCTTCCGTCGGGCCACTCTGCCATAAAGCCCCGACTGGTGGAGGGCTGCAGTGATAGTTGACTTTGTGGAACTTTCTCCCATCTCCCTACTGCATCTCTGGAGCTCAGCCACAGTGATCTTTTGGTTCTTCTTTACCTCTCTCACCAAGGCTCTTCTTCCACGAATGCTCAGTTTGGCTGGACGGCCAGGTCTAGGAAGAGTTCTGGTCGTCCCAAACTTCTTCCATTTAAGGATTATGGAGGCCACTGTGCTCTTAGGAACCTTGAGTGCTGCAGAAATTCTTTTGTAACCTTGGCCAGATCTGTGCCTTGCCACAATTCTGTCTCTGAGCTCCTTGGACATTTCCTTCGACCTCATGATTCTCATTTGCTCTGACATGCACTGTGAGCTGTAAGGTCTTATATAGACAGGTGTGTGCCTTTCCTAATCAAGTCCAATCAGTTTAATTAAACACAGCTGGACTCCAATGAAGGAGTAGAACCATCTCAAGGAGGATCAGAAGAAATGGACAGTATGTGAGTTAAATGAGTGTCACAGCAAAGGGTCTGAATACTTATGACCATGTGATATTTCAGTTTCTTTTTTAATAAATTTGCAAAAATTTCTACATTTGTTTTTTTCTGTCAAGATGG
>NW_022289330.1:0-1392 GCF_004355925.1 Anarrhichthys ocellatus
ACTTGATCGTTGGCCTATGACTAACTTTCCAGTAGATACAATTAGGTTTTGTAATATCCTGATATGTCACAGATAAACGGAATGGAACTAATATAACTTCAACAAGAAATTAAATTTTTTTTATCATAAGCAACAACTTACCACATCTAGAATGGCATAGAGCAGTACATCCAGGACTATCTGCGTGCGCAATTCATCACGACTAGGCCGGATCATGGTGTGGTCACTGTTTTTGGTCAGGTTCAAGTACTTAAAAACATCCAGAGGGGTGCACCCAGATTTGGAGGATTTCCCATCTACAGCAAAAACATCATGACATATTTCTCGTGACATACATGAGAAAGTTTCATCTTAATAGTAAAGAAATCAGGAAATGTAATGTTCTTAATTGTTTCTTTAAATTATACCTTCAGATTGTTGATTTGTGTCAGCCATGTCTATACTATTCACATCGTCCTCATAGTTCATCTGAAGATTTGGATGTTCTGAGGAATTGTTGGTACTTCCATCTGACAAAAAAATAAATAAAAGGTGTACAGATTCTACTCTGATTCAATTGCAGAAGTTTAAATTGTTAACATTTAACAAAAACTCTCTCAGAACACAAACGTTTGTGTTGTTAGATTGCCTTTGCTAAAAGGTTTTGACTTATTTTTCCTTTGAATAAATAATATGATCAGTAAACCAAAAGTGATGAATAAATATTTTCCCACTGAGCTCTGGTGGGTTTTCAGATATCAGTCTCTGAGATGTTTGCTTCTACCCTAAAAAAATAGAGCAGAGTGGGATTTTGTTAGTGGAGCTCACAGCCCTGTAAAATGACAACTGAACATTTTAACAGAAATGTTCAATAACAGTGTCCCTGTTCTGCTGAATTATCCACTTACCACACTGAAAAGTTTTAGGAAATAGATGTTGCTTATAGTATTATTATTTTTAGTCTTTTTTTTAATTCTGTATCATAAACTAAAGTGTATTGGGGTAGCAAACGATATTTCCCTCCTGCATACATCATACAGAAATGTTACATCTTACCTGTGACGAGGAGCAGAAAGAAGAAACCTGCAAGCATCATGACTGTGAGAGATCTGCTCAGTTTATGAGCCTCCCTGTCCTCTGTGTTGTCTGGAAATGTTTAATGCTGTAATAATAACCCCTCCTTTTATTGGAAGAGGGACGGGCAAATTTTAAGGCCAACCTTTTGTTTTTGTATATTTTTTTCTCAGTCTAATAATAGCAACACACCTTATGCAATCAAAGCTCCCAGGAACTGCAAACATCCTCCACATTAGGCCGTCTGTTGAACGAACGAAGTTTAATGCAGGTGCTTTGTCTGAAAGAAATCTTATGTCATGTATAAACTAACAAACTACAGTTTATATTTATCTACAA
>NW_022289331.1:0-149 GCF_004355925.1 Anarrhichthys ocellatus
AGATAGATAGATATACATACATAGATATATATAGATATACATATACATATAGATATACAGATATACAGATATACACATATACACATATACATATACATATATACACATATACATATACATATATACACATATACATATACATATATACA
>NW_022289332.1:0-1392 GCF_004355925.1 Anarrhichthys ocellatus
ACAGGAGGACCCAGAGCCCCCACACATTAAAGAGGAACAGGAGGAACTCTGGACCGGTCAGGAGGGAGAGCAGCTTCAAGGTCTGGAGGAGGCTGATATCACCAAGTTCACATTCACTCCTGTGAAGAATGAAGATGATGAAGAGGAAGCTCAGTCCTCACGACTTCATCAAAGACAAACTGAACAGATGGAAACAGAAGCTGATGGAGAGGACTGTGGAGGACCAGAACCAGACAGGAACTCAGATCCAGATAGACATCCAGAACCAGATACTAATGTGAAGACTGGAGACTCTTCTGACACTGATGACAGTGGTGATTGGAAGGAGACCAGAGAACCTCAGTCAGGTTTGAACTCTGTGAATAATGATGAAGTTCCTGTCAGTGATTCAAGATGTAGTGCTGGTGAGAAACCTTTCAACTGCTCAGTCTGTAAGAAATCTTTTGGACGGAGGCAAACTATAAAGAGACACATGGTAACTCACACAGGAGATAAACCTTTCAGCTGCTCAGAATGTAATACATCTTTTTCACGTAGTGGACATTTACAGAGACACATGAGGTGTCACACAGGGGAAAAACTTTTCAGCTGCTCCCTTTGTAAGAAATCTTTTGGACGGAGGGAAACTTTACAGAGACACGTGAGACTCCACACAGGAGAGAAACCTTACAGCTGCTCAGAATGTGATAGAGGTTTCACTGACAGTCGAGGTCTGAAGACACACATGAGATGTCACACAGGAGAGAAACCTTTCAGCTGCTCTCTGTGTGATAATAGATTTCAGTACAAGTCAGCTCTGAAGTTACACATGAAAGCTCATACAAGAGACAACCGGCTGTAAAGGTTCTGTTTGTACACAAAAGGTGAATCTGACACACCACATGGCACATAACTCAGGGGAAGAACTCTGGTGCTTTTCCCCTATCTTTATTCAAAGTCATGTTGTTTTAATTTGAGAGCATTACTTATTGATTCCATGTTCAGATTTTGAATTGTTTCCCTCAAAACCCTGTCCTCACACACAATCAGCCCCCGCTTACGAGTAGTGACACAATAAACCTTGATCGCTCTAGAGATCCATGCTTTGTTTAAGGTGACGCCTCCTCACGTTGGCAGGGAGCTGAGTACTGTCTTTAGTTTGATCCGGTAGACTAATTGAGTTTTTATTTTCTAGTTAATGTTGGTTTTCTAGAGGGGTCCGGGGCGCGCTCACCTGGAAGAACATGTTGTACATTTTAAAGTTAAATTCATCAATCTGGTGTGTTTTGAGACCAAAAACAAGAGGCTAGTTCTATGAAGAACTTTGTGCTCTTGTAAACTATTGTGTGATCTTCTTTTAGCGGTGGTGGAATGTAACTAAGTACATTAACTTAAGTATTGTACTTGATATTT
>NW_022289333.1:0-1392 GCF_004355925.1 Anarrhichthys ocellatus
AGTGAGAAGAGCATCCTGGATGAACCAGACTCTCCTCTAGAGGTGAGTTAATTAATGTAGCTTCGT
The DNA here is from genome assembly GCF_004355925.1 of Anarrhichthys ocellatus. NCBI lineage: Eukaryota > Metazoa > Chordata > Actinopteri > Perciformes > Anarhichadidae > Anarrhichthys > Anarrhichthys ocellatus. Next base: position 67 of record NW_022289333.1, read on the forward strand.
TTCTGTGCTGTTATTTATCCTTCTGTGTAGTTATATTAAAGTGAAGTGCTGCCACTGTGCCGTCCTATCCAGCACCGTGGACAGCATCTGACTTTTTGCAGCACTTGATAAGAATACTGCTGTATTGATATTCAACCTATACTACCCGACATAAGCAGTTAGTGAAATGGTGCTTTCCTTGTTTCACGCGCACATTACTTTGACGTAGTTGCACGTTGTATTGACGTAAATGGTATCTTGATCGTTTTTGAATATACTTGTACATTTGAGGTGGTTGCTGGGGTCTCTTAATAGTATCCCACTCGTGATTTTTGGAAAAAAAAAAGGTTGTCATCTGATATCAATTGGTAGGACAGTAAAAAAGGCTCCTTTCACTGCTCTCCTTGAACATCAACGACCACGCCCCTTTTGTTTGGTGTTTCCATGTGCTTACATCATGATAGAATTGTAGTAGTTTTTGCTTTTGTTCATTTGTATGATGCAATGCTGTTGTTCAGATATTTGCATTTTTTATTGCGAATTACATAAGACCAGAATCATGCTGATATCCACGGTGATACTACTTTGTATATTAATACTTCTTTTGCTGAATAGCTAGGTTTAACATTTTTTGATAATTATTTTAAATAGCAACCTCTTCATATTTCCAGACCTGCGGTATTACTGATATTGGACTCTAAGCGACGCTGTTGGTCAATCCAACAATCTGTAAAACATTACCACACAGTCCCCTCCTTTACTACATTGGTTTATGAGAGAAAAATAGGCCGTGAGCATTATGTGGGCTGACATTCGAGGAAAGCAGACTTGCATTTATTAATATCTCTATTCAGACATCGAATACATTGAAAAGTCGACATCGTTTTCTTCACATTTACCACAAGTGTTTTTCTTTTTAGAAATACGTATTACGCTTGGATCGTTAAAGCTTTTTTATATATATATTTCTTTTGAAATGGCATGTGGAATGCCACCCCACTCCCGGTGCGTAAAGTGGCGCTTTGGCTGCGAAAACAATTGGATGCTTCTGTTGTACTTTTTGTATCTCAACCATTTGGTCAGCGGACATATCCGATATTCAATCCCGGAGGAGATGAAGAAAGGCTCCCTAATCGGTAATGTAGCTCAGGACCTTGGTTTGGATCTGAAAAGGCTCCGTTCTGGTCGGGCCCGTATCGTGACCGGAGACAGCATCCAGTACACCGAGCTGAAGACAGACAAAGGGATTTTAGTAGTGAAAGAGAGAATAGACCGGGAGCAGCTTTGCGGAGACGTAACGCCGTGTAGTTTCAGCTTCGAGGTGATTTTAGAAAACCCAATGGAGTT
>NW_022289334.1:0-1391 GCF_004355925.1 Anarrhichthys ocellatus
CTGATGAAAGATGGGCAGCGACTCTGCCGTCCTGACGTCAGTGGGGAGTTCATTCCACCACTGTGGGGCCAGGACAGAAAACAGCCGTGACCGGGTCGATCGGCCGCAGGGACCTCTGAGCGACGGGGCAACCAGTCGCCCGAGGCAGCAGAGCGAAGTGGTCGGGCGGGGGTGTAGGGCTTGACCGTGGCCTGGAGATAGGAAGGAGCTGTTCCTTTCACTGCCCTGTAGGCTAGCACCAGAGTCTTAAACTGGATGCAAGCTCTTACAGGGAGCCAGTGTAGAGAACGGAGAAGGCAAGTTGTGTGGGAGAACTTGGGGCGATTGAACAAGCTCCAGAGGTCTGATGGCCGACGCCGGGGCTCCGGCAAGTAGTGAGTTGCAGTAGTCCAGGCGGGAGATGACCAGAGCCTGGATGAGCACCTGCGCCATCTCATCAGTGAGGAAGGGGCGAATCCTCCTGATGTTGTAGAGCAGGAATCTGCAGGAGCGTGTAACCGATGCAATGTTTGCTGAGAACGACAGTTGGTCGTCCAGGGTCACACCCAGGTTTCTGGGTCACCACGGTATCGTCAATGGTGATGGACAGGAGACGTTTTGCTTTGTTTCTATGACAATACCTTGACAACATTTCACCACTCTAACCACCATTGTATGATCCACTAGCATCGCCCCTTTGCTTTTTATTATCTATTTGGGCTTCTATCTATTGGTTTGACTTTGTTTTTCATCATGAGCACCATCATACTTTGTATAGATGAGCTGGAGAATGCTCAATCTGTCAGCCGTAATGTTAAGAGACGAGGAAGACGATCCGTCAGAGACAATGTGTACGGTGATAAAATCACTCACAAGCTATAATCTGTATAAAGTTCAGGACAGACAGACAAAACAAGCTTCTCTTTCATTTTCTACAGTGACGTCACCAGCATCACCAGTTCAGAGGTTTTTAACTTCAAGCACCCGGAGCGGCCGCACAAAAAAGGCGGATTGTCAAAAAAAAAGACTCTGGGTGCGGCCATCTTTCATTGGGAACAATTGAAAATAGACGCTGGCACTCAGGAACAAATGCTATGTGGACACAGGCCACTACACACTACTCTGAGGCTGGAGACACAGTGGAGGGGTAACAGTTGGGTGTTTAGCTAACAGAACTACCAGTACTGCTGAGTACCTCTCAATCACTGCTCTGCAGCTCACTGTTACTGTTTTGGACGGTGTGTTTGGCTAACAGCTAACAGCTAAGGGAACTATCACAGACACAAAGTGAAAACAGATGCTGGTGCTCAGGAATAAAACTGAATGTGGACACAGACCCTCAGAAGTGTAGAAGTGACCTGACTCACCTCAGGCTGGATCCAGAATCCCTCAGGTTCACAGTGGACATGGTA
>NW_022289335.1:0-1391 GCF_004355925.1 Anarrhichthys ocellatus
CTTACTGTTTAAAATTGGGCAACAATAAGACTAAACTAATTTTTTTTGCACTTTCAGGCATTGGCTTATAAATATATATATACGTACATACACTGTATATATATGCGTTGTATGTAACTTCTTCTTACATTAATTGTATGTAGGCCTGTCTCTAGATAGCAAACGGCCCTAGGCAAGATCTTTTTGGGCGGCCCTTTGTGAAGTGATGAGAATACCAGGGGTCACATTTATAACATGGCGTACAACACTTCATATGCATACATTGTGATGTATAAAAAAAGAACAAAGGACATTTTGGAGACACAGATGGTGAACTGAAGCCAGACTAGAAATTAAATGTGAGAGGCTTCATTACAGAAATAATGATGCCATTAATTTATTCAGTTCTAAACTGAAAGTTATAACAGTGAAAATAAAATAAACTCAAACAAAGAAAAATTTCATCTAGAAGAGATAAAAGTGATGCTTGTGATTTTTAATTAAAGAACCTTTCCTCAACTTAAAAATCTACATTAAAACAAGTTCCATGTTTGTCTAGTTGATCACAAATAAAAGCTTCATTTGTCAGGAATCTAGTGAGGTTTAGTTCTGTTTGGAGTGAAGAGAGATGACGAGAAAACAACAGCGCCACCTACAGGACGACCAGCTTTATCAACAGAAAACACACAAATATACACAAGCAGACATGAAACTACACAAGATGCATCTTTAAATTAAATGGAGATTTCAATGTTCGTGGGAACACATCAGTCTTCAAGCTGCAGATGAAAAGAAAAATATGACTTTCAGATTAAGTCTCTGAAAAGAAACATGAAATATTCTGCTTTAATCTGCATTTGTTAGCGTTTTGCCTTTAAAAACTGTATTACTTAATTATGTTGACTAAGCTGACGAGTTATATTCATTAAAGAAAGAACGATTAAAAAGGTCTCTTATGGCTTCTTAAATATGAGGAAATATTTGAAATCTTTTTCTTCTCGTGACAAACTGCAGCTTTTGTCTATTTCATTTTATTTCTTTTCAGGGTATTAAAGTTACTACAAGGACCTTTTAGTTTCTGGCGGTCCCTGTGGACAAAAGTGGTAGTGTTCCCAGCACCATAGTCCCTTTAGAAAACCTCTCTTTATATTTTTTATCTGCATCAAAGTGTAAAGAATAATTACACCTTGTGACTCACATTACGCATTTGTTTACCATTTTACTGCTTTTTGCAGTATTTCTGTGTGTTTATGGGGGAGATAGCAGGATTTAATTGGACAATATAAAAGTTCTCTTCATTTTGGGATGAGATGAAACAGAAGAAGTTCAACAAAAGACACAGTTTTAGGAGCCACATTCACATCTCTTTATTGTCCGTCATGCATTTCACTTCATACAATAGTTACACAGCT
>NW_022289336.1:0-1391 GCF_004355925.1 Anarrhichthys ocellatus
CACGATTCATACCTTAAACAGAAAGTACTGAGAGACAGACTTGGTTTTGGTCAATTCATGGGATTTGTTGACAGTAAGAAAACTATAATGCCAGACTTATCCTTGAAACAAAAATAGGATAAAGTTCTGCCTTCCTAAGGCACATTCTCCTCCTCTATTTCTCTACCATATACAATTCAATCTGACTGTGTCATGGTACAAGCTTAGGCTACATCCACACTACTCCGTTTCTATTTGGAAACAGATTTTTCAAATGGAAACGATCTCTGTCCACACGGGCGTTTCAGCATCGTTTTCGAATTGATCTGCATCCACACGGCAACCTTCGAAAACGGGCAGCATGTGACCATTAACTACACTGGGCATGCGCGTGACGGTGTAAACAGGAAGTGGATTGGTTGCTTAGTTTAAAAAAATACGACAGAGTAATAAAGTAGTCTTTAATAATGAAAGGTTGTGTTTGATACCTAAGATCTTCCTCTAAAATATTCCTCTATAAACTCAAACAGACACAGTTCGTGGAAAGTTTTAGAAGTTTTATTTTTCAGACTTAGTTACAATGCTGCGGGTCTTTCTCTATCTCTCTGTCTCTCACATCAAAGTTACTCTAAAATCAACACTTACACGTAAACGTTTACTAGATTATGGGTCCATAAATGTGGTCAACACACGTCTCTCACTCGTTTCCTCGGTGTTGTTGTCTGATCTCACTCGTAGCTCCGCTGGTGGCTGAAGTCTCTGTCCTACTGAATAGCATTTACTGCTAACTGTGGCTTCAGACGGCCGCTCCGTAGGGCTGATAACTCCGCTGGTCACGCCGCTCGCTAATCGCTCCAATAACAGCTGCTTCCTCCACAGAAATGCAGACTTTTACTGCACAACAGCTGCTAGTACAGACAACAAAGCAAGCAACGCTTGAAAGTCGTTATCCATGTTGAAATGAATCACTGGTAGCCCAGTTTGTTTTCTTCCGGGTACGGGTCACGTGATAGCGAGTGTGACGAATCAGGGAAGGAGACGTCATGGCTGCTAAGAACCAATCAAGTAGCGAACACGGGTGTGGGCGTCATCTTTTCTAAACATATCCGTTTCTGACCGTCCACACGAAAACAGAACCCCCGGAGTTTTCAAACTCCTCTAACCTCGGGAGTGTTTTCAAACTCCTTCGTTTACGGTGCTCTAAAACTCCGGCGCAGTGTGGACGCTCAGAACGTAGCAAAACATATGCGTTTCCAAACGTAAACGGAGTAGTGTGGACAAGGCCTTAGTTTGCCACACAACTTGAATAAAATTAGGATAAAGGTTTTAAGTGTTGACCAGCTCGACTGAGGTAGATAACCTAAACAGGTTGACCAGAGGACAGACCCAGTTCAGAGTGAAGTGAAGGATCT
>NW_022289337.1:0-1391 GCF_004355925.1 Anarrhichthys ocellatus
TGCCTCTCTCCGTAGGCACAGCTGTGCCTCATCTCCTGTGATCATCTCCAGCTGACATAAATACTCCTGTCACTCTCATCCCAGTTGTCAGTCCGTCTGTTTAGCAACCTGGTATTCAGACCCATGAGTTGTCCGTTTCGTCACTCTGTGAAGATCTGCCACTAACGATCCATTTTGTTTTCAACTTGCCTGCCATCCAGTGTCGAGCCTCGTGTTTTCACCTGCACGAAGAAGCCTTCCAGTTCGTTCCTCGGAGATCAACTGTGAAGTCTCGGCAATCCTGTGTCGAGCCCCGGGTATCACACAGTTGATCCAGCCTGCCTGCCAGCCGCGGACTAGCCACTTTCCGGCTTGGATCCGAGCGGAGCACGAGGACGCGCCTCCGTATTGACGTGTGACTGTTTTTCTGTCGGCATCGTCTGCCGCTCCGAAGGATTAGCCACTTTCCGGCTTGGACCCGTGTGGAGCGCGTGGAGACGCCTCCTATTGACTTTAACTATTCCCTGTTTTTGTTTTTTTTCCCCTGACTGAGAGAAATAAATAATCTTGGTTTGAAATAGAACTCTGCTGTCCTGAGTCTGCATTTGGGTCCATGAACACACCACATCATAACAACAACTGCTTGATGTTATAAATGGCCTTGTCAAATAATATGTGTTGTTTTTGTATCCCATTCAAAGGCCAATGTGCTTGTCTAACCATAATATTGGTCTTGAGGGCACACAGATAGGGCACACCCTGTTTGCTCAAATAATGGATCAAGTTTGTGACAGGTAACAGACAATGTAAACCTACAGAGTTCTGGTGCAAGACATCAGTAGAGATGTATCTGTTAAAAATGAAATGAAATACAATAAAAGAAAACAAACACAAATCTCTTTTAAGATTTTTCAATGGAACAACTCTAAATAAATGTTAAAGAAGCCCAGTCCTTTGGCTGTAAGCTCCTGAGGTGTTGTTCCCTCTGGAGTAACCTAGTTGACGCGCTCGTTGTAGGCTATGCTAAACTATCTGTGAGGTGTGGTGCATTTGATACATCAGAGACGTTTGTTTAAATATATATATCCCATTTATTCTCCTTGTTGTGGAACAACATACAAAAAACACTTTCCACCAACAGTAAATGCACCACATTAGCGTATCGCGGTCAAAATCTTTTGCCCTTCCGGGGTCAAACACCTGACAAACAGCGATTTCAGGACCTATATACCTGAGCCCAGTACAGGATTACAGCACCACCCAATGTACACACAAAGAAATGCAGTTGTATTTATAATACCATATTTGGCTCTAACACACCGGGCCCTAATTGTTAACCCAGACAGACATAATTCAAACAAAATACAACAAAGGAGCCAAAATGTTAAGTTATGACCAAGTGCATTACAGAC
>NW_022289338.1:0-1391 GCF_004355925.1 Anarrhichthys ocellatus
ATATACACACACACATATACACATATACACATATACACACACACATATACACATATACACATATATATACACACACACATATACACATATATATACACACACACATATACACATATATATACACACACACACATACACATATATATACACACACACACATACACATATATATACACACACACATATACACATATATATACACACACACACACACACATATATACACACACACACACACACACACATATATACACACACACACACACACATATATTTTATGCAACTGTTTTTTCCACTATGTCGAGCCAAAATGTCTGCTGTGGAAAAGGTCCATTCAAGGAGGCGGACTGAAGGCGGCTGCAGTGACAGACACTGCCGCTAGGTGTCGCAGTTCAGAACGTCTCGTTAGGCGCTTCACCGTAAAGCATGGAGTCGTTCGTATGAGAGCCTTGAAATAGTTTCATAAGACCACGGTCATTATGGTACACTTGACTTTTGGCACAGAAATGAAAACTAGAAATATGTACATATTGTTCAAGTGAATGTGTCGAGTAGAACTCTACATACTTGCTATCTGACCTCCTCACGGAACATGAATATGAATATGATATGGTATAAAGTTACTTTATGCTGAAACTAGTGCGTCATACACGGTGCAGTGAACGTGTAGCGGCTCTTCCACACAGAGCTCGTCTACTCCGCTGACCGTGAGCTCCGTAACGTTACACCTTGTGAAATGTCAAAGCTATATAACCTACGTGGTAACCTGCTACATTGCGTTATGAACGTATGTTTTGTATCTTGTGCTGCAGACACAAAATTAACACATCAGTTTTCTGACAGGTTGGCCATCCTTTCTGAAAGACGCTGATGTTTCTAAACTCTTGAATTGAGTGTTTGTGAGCTGCTGAAACGTACAGCTAGCTAACATTGTCCCCGTGTCACGGCGTTTACTAACTGGAACTATCGTTCCCTTCATAACTCCGTCAATTATTCCATAAAACACCGAAGAAAGCGCCATAACTTACCCGAAAGAACCAGCAACAGAACGGCGACGTTCACAGTGAAGCGTTGTGTCGCCAGCGTTATTCTCCCGGTGTCAGGTCGGAATCTACGGGAAAGGGTACAGGCTAGGCTAACGCGTCAGTGTCAGTCTGTGTGTGTGTGCGTGCGTGCGTGTACGGGTAGAATAACAGAGCGCCTGCACATCTCCAATTATGGCCAGAACCCGAGCCTCGTCCCTCAGTGATGGGACTGGACTACAAACCAAACGGCTCACACTCGTTTCGTTAACTTGTAAAACGTCTTCAACACGAACAAAGCGTAAGAGTAGCACTGCTGTATACACACACACACACACACACACACACACACACACACACACACACACA
>NW_022289339.1:0-1390 GCF_004355925.1 Anarrhichthys ocellatus
GAGGTGGATGCCTCCGACGTGGGGGTTGGGGGCGTCCTGTCCCAACCCGCTGCTGCTGAACAGAAGCTCCATCCCTGCGCCTTTTTCTCTCGTCGGCTTTCCCCCACCGAGAGAAACTATGACATTGGCAACCGGGAACTACTAGCAGTGAAGCTGGCCCTGGAGGAGTGGCGTCACTGGTTGGAGGAGACCAAACTCCCATGCCTGGTTTGGACCGACCATAAGAACCTTGAGTACATCCACACAGCCAAGAGACTCAATTCTCGACAGACCAGGTGGTCTCTATTCTTCACATGGTTCCACTTCACTGTCTCCTATTGCCCCGCCCCGCAATGTCAAGCCTGATGACCTTTCCCGTCAGTTCCAGGGGGAGGAGGAACCTACCTCTGGCTCCTCTTCCATCCTTCCTGCTTCCTGCCAAGTCGCTGTCCTCACCTTGGACATTGAGGAATCGGTGAGGGCAGCGACTAAGGGTCAAGCCGGTCCCTGCACGTGTCCTCCTAACCGCCTGTTTGTCCCTCAGGCCCTTCGGTCCGATGCCCTCCAGTGGGCCCACTCCTCAAAACTTACCTGCCACCCGGGCATCTAAAGGACCCAGGACGCTCTTCGGCAGTGCTTCTGGTGGGTTTCGCTCAACAAGGACACCAGGGAATTCATCAACGCCTGCACAGTCTGCAATCAATACAAGCCTTCTCACCAGGTTCTGGCTGGCCTCCTTCAGCCTCTCCCAGTGCCTCATCGTCCGTGGTCCCGCATCTCCCTGGACTTTATCACTGGGCTACCACCATCTGAGGGCCAAACCGTCAACCTGACAGTGGTCGACAGATTTAGCAAGCTGGCCAATTTTTTTCCTCTGCCCAAACTCCCGTCTGCTAAAGAGATGGCAGAAGACAGCAGAACTTATCTCCCTGCACATCTTCCGCCTGCATGGGATCCCAGTCGACATGGGATCCCAGTCGACATAGTCTCCGACCGAGGTCCTCAGTTCACCTCCATCTTCTGGAGGGAATTCTGCACTCTGCTGAGGGCCACCGTCAGTCTGTCCTCTGGGTTTCACCCCCAATCCAATGGCCAGACGGAGAGGAAGAACCAGGAGATGGAAACGGCCCTCCGCTGCTTGGTCTTCCGGGATCCTGCCTCCTGGTCTTGCCAGCTAATGTGGGTGGAATACGCTCACAACACAGCTCCGACACAGGCTTATCACCCTTCCAGTGCGCATATGGGTTCTAGCCGCCTCTGTTCCCCGAGTTGGAGAAGGTTTCCTGCCCTGCACTCCAGACCTTCATCCGCCGCTGCCGCCAGACCTGGACGAAGGCCCGAGCAACCCTGCTCCGGTCTGCCGTCCGCTACGCAACAGCGGCTAACCGACACCGCACTCCAGCCCCCATCT
>NW_022289340.1:0-107 GCF_004355925.1 Anarrhichthys ocellatus
TCTCTCTGGGGTATTCTGTCTCTCTCTGGGGTATTCTGTCTCTCTCTCGGGTATTCTGTCTCTCTCTCGGGTATTCTGTCTCTCTCGGGTATTCTGTCTCTCTCGGG
>NW_022289340.1:117-1411 GCF_004355925.1 Anarrhichthys ocellatus
GTATTCTGTCTCTCTCGGGTATTCTGTCTCTCTCGGGTATTCTGTCTGTCTCTCTCTCAGGTATTCTGTCTCTCTCTCAGGTATTCTGTCTCTCTCTCAGGTATTCTGTCTGTCTGTCTCTCAGGTATTCTGTCTGTCTCTCTCTCGGGTATTCTGTCTCTCTGTGGTTCACTTCTCTCTTGATTTATTACCTCAGTAAACATTGTAAACATGAGTTTATGGTCTCAATCTCTAGTTTCAAGTCTTCTTCAATACAGCATGATGTTCATTTAATACATTATGGTCCATTTAGAGTCACACAGACCATAAAGCAGGGGATGCTTTAGGGCGGGGCTACACTGTGATTGACAGGTCTCTAATAGACCATTAAGCAGGGGATGATGGTGTCGGCCAAAAACCAAGATCAGTGTATCATATCGTATCATTTCATGTGATTCTAACTACGTTGATCTTTCATCATTACGTTTTAATCTCCTTTAAAGATGAACGATGTATCTTTACCTCTGATACCTGTAGAGGAAGAGTAAACCATCAGAGAAGCTTTGTCTCTTATATAACCCATGAAGAAGAAAGTCTTTATGAAAACATTCCCCTGAATTCACATCAACAGTCTAATAACTATCAGTTAAATGTTCAAACATGAGTAGAGCATCCCATCATTATTCATTCATAGTGTTGGTGACACATCCATCCCATAATAGTTATTGCATACACGCGGTCCATACAAGCGTTGCATACACGCGGTCCATACACGCGGTGCATACACGCGGTGCATACACGCGGTGCATACAAGCGTTGCATACAAGCGTTGCATACACGCGGTCCATACACGCGGTGCATACACGCGGTGCATACAAGCGGTGCATACACGCGGTCCATACACGCGGTGCATACACGCGGTCCATACACGCGGTGCATACACGCGGTGAATACACGCGGTGCATACACATGGTGAATACACACTTGGCATAAAAACCATGTATGTTGGTAGCTAACAAGCTAACGAGATAACAGTTTAAAAACAAACTGGAAGAGAAATAAATACCAGAAAGTTTAATTTATGAATAAGAATAATTACAAAGTTGTTTTGTTAAATAGAAAGATAATCATGCTGGTTAAAGATGAAATATAAAATATATAATTAAATAAATATACTTGTTCATGTTATTAGCTTTTATTTTTATTTTTATTCATTAATAAATTTTCTATCATTGTTAAATATTAAATATATCTATTTAAACTAAAGGATGTTTATTTAACAATAATTGTTTAATTGTTAAAAAGGACATTTTTT
>NW_022289341.1:0-1390 GCF_004355925.1 Anarrhichthys ocellatus
CCATGGACAAGTTCCTGGCTGCTCTGTCTCTGGCCCTGGCTGAGAAGTACCGATAAACAGCAGGAGAAGATGACGGAGACTGCAGCATGAGCTTACAGTGCATAATGATCAATAAATGCATTCATGCAAAAAGCAAAGCAAGTGTTGTTTTCTGGTTTCTTTGAGATGGTTTGTGTCATAGAGGTCAACAGTAAAATCCACAGCACAAAGAAGACTTTAAATAATCCAGCAAGTCACATTTTACACTCAGCTTAACATTAGAGATGAAACAATTAGTCGATTAATTGTGCAGTAAATTTATAGAACAATTTTAATTTGATATTTGATCATCGATCTTTATTGTTTCGACAAAAACCCGAAACTGTCGATCTCTCCAGATTCAGTCAAACGATGAACTTAGCTCTCTTTCTCAGTTTTATATGTGAAATGAATATCTGTCAGTGAGACGAAACAAAACGTTTGACGTCACCTCAGAGCCTTTTAATCCTGACATTTTACAGACTAAACGATTCATTGATTCATTTACAAAAGAATCAGCAGAGTCATCAATGAAAACAATCCTTAGTTGCAGCCCTCCTTATAATGTTACACTTATTGCTACATTTGAATCAGTTGATATATTTTCATAATCCAAAGATTTTTAGAAAACAGAAAGTACAAAACTTAAATTGTCATTTAAACAAAAATATTATATTGATGAAATCAACGTTTTTCATCAGAATATTAAAATATATGAACTCTTTATGTGGTGTTGTTCAAAAATCCATCTAACAACTGAGCCATGGCGAAAGAATTAGTGTTATTATTATTATTATTATTATTATTATTATATTTTGTTATTCTTGTTTTATAAAACTTTTTACATTTCATTAATTTTGTTCATAAAGAAGAAGTCCACAAGAAAGAGAAAAAATGACTTTAGATACAATAAACCTGACACTTTGTCAAATGTCCCTTTATTTCATACTTTTCATGAGCATTTAATGCAACAATATATTCTGTGGAGCTATTTATTCCAATAAAGGCAGCCTGCATTTGTTTCCAATATAATTTTACATCAATAACATCAACATGAAAACATTGTGTTCTTCATGTATTTTAATCACACAACAGTGTTTCATCTTCTTATGTTTTTATTCATCTTTCATGCATCTTCTTTTACATCATTCATACACTCTGACTACATTTCCTCAACGCTTTGATTCACCATTTTCACTGAAGGTCAGTCTTCTTTTTTTATGTCAAACACACTGTTATTCATGTTTACATCTATTTTTGTTCAAATGATTGAGAAACAACTTGGTGGATTTGCTTATTGTTTTATTTGCTTTTGAGACAATAGAAACGGAGCTTTTCATGATCAGCATGTGAAGGTGTTGCAGCTCTCTAA
>NW_022289342.1:0-1389 GCF_004355925.1 Anarrhichthys ocellatus
GTGTGTGTGTGTGTGTGTGTGTGTGTGTGTGTGTGTGTGTGTGGGGTGAGGAGAGAACTAGAGCTCTCAAGTGTTCAGTTAAATTGGAGCGGAATCGTCCAAACCCCTTTAGGACTCCCTAACAAGGAGAGAATATATATATATTTTATTTAAAGACACATTAATCGATCCTGTTTTTGACCAATACATCAACAGGACTGTGTGTTAAGTGACAGGTGTTGATTATATCGATGAACCGACAGAGATTTCAGCTTTTTATCCTCTTTTACTTCAATCGTTTCTTTTTTTTAGACCCACGGGACGCAGACGTAGCAGGAAGCTGTTTTTACGGCCTCCCCTGTTCACCCCTTTATTCACAACACTAGAATAAATCCAGTAGTTTGAAGGAGATGTTTTCACATGAATATAAAATGGATATTAGAGATGAATTATGAGCTGTTTAACTTCCTAACACGAGATCTAAGAACATTGTTATACTTCAGTAACAATAATTACAAGATTTGTTTTAATCCATAAAATTACAATCTTTTATTTCCTTATTATTTGAACTGTGTTTTTATGCATTCATTCCAAATATATGAGATGTGGATATTTGACTTTGTGCATCAGTGTGAGACAGGAGACTCTTACAGAACTGTCCTGAAGCTGGGTTCATCTCGGGGTCACCAACACAGACACGCACGGTTAGATTTGTTTCCTAAAAAAAGCTGTGTGTGTGTGTGTGTGTGTGTGTGACCCTCCAGGCTGACCTCCTTTGTGATGAAGTCCTTCGGCGGGGCGAGACCGTACATCTTTGTGAACGACGCCCACATCACAGACTCCGTGAGGTGGCTGTCCAGACTGCAGCGCTCCGACGGCTGCATCAGATCTGTGGGGAAACTCTTCAACAACGGCATGAAGGTGACGACGTCGGTCTGAACCAGTGTCGGGGTTTTTACATCGTCTGCCTTTGAGTGGCTTTCAGAGCTCTGCTTGGCTGAATTCTTCCCATCAGACATAACCGCAGAATTGGCTCAATGCGAGGAGCAATTTGCATAAAGTTTCTGAGAGCAGAGATTGCCCCGGGCGGGGGCGCGCGCGCGCACACACACACACACACACACACACACACACACACACACACTCTGAGCAGAATAAATATCCCAAACAAATTATTGCGAGCCCGTTCCTATCAAAGCAGTGTTTCCTGAAGCCGAGTAAAACCAAAAAAGCTGTGACAGCTGTGTGTCTGAGACAAGTAGCTGTTATGGATAAAAATATCTGTAATCGGTAAAACACTGTGTGATAAATGAGTAATCAAGATTAATGTCACAGTGTAACGTTAACCATCAGACCAATCAGTGGAGGAGAGCTAGTAATGTTAGCAGCACCGCTAACGGCTAACCAACA
>NW_022289343.1:0-1388 GCF_004355925.1 Anarrhichthys ocellatus
TATATGCATACACACACACACACGTATATATATACATACATATACATTTTGTAACTTTAATTTTGTTGGTTGCTCATTTAGTCCTGAATATGTAATGTTAAAGAGAAATACAATTAAACCAAATTTGTATTAAGTATTTAAAATACACACACACACACAGTTGCCATACCTGCCAGGCTTGTCAATGTACTTGTGCAGTCGGGCTTTGACTTCATCATAGGTCAGAAAGGCCATGTAGCCGGGGTGTGTCACTGCCAGGAAATTCCAGTTCCTCAGAATTGATCCCCACGGCTGAAAAAGATCATCCAATGTTTTTTTAACTACACAGATCAATATGCATTGAACATTTTCAGCATACAGTTGAGTTCAGTCCTTCTGCCACAAATGAGTAGTAAAAGGTAATGGGATAATATGTTGACTTGACTGAATCAGAATCCGAAATGAGAGATAATGCACAGCCCAAGGTGTCTGATATCTAGCCAGCTCAACAACTATGAGTTTGTGAAGCAGCTTGTGCACTGCAGCCAGCTGGTTTAAGGTTTTCTGAAGGACAGAGTCATTACAATCGCTTTACTTGACTCCTCAGCGGGAGAACTTGACATCTGACTACAAAGCACACAGTTAAGGGAAACCAATTTAGCATCTGCATCTATTTATGACTGGCCAGCACAAATGTTTTTTTCCTGAATGACAACCACACTTGCTACTGAATCCAGAAATTCTACATAAATATCCTCTCGAAAAAAGAACATTGTCATTGATAGATAGGCTGTTTACATCAGATCCCTGGATTAAGAGCATAAAGCTGTGGGGCAATGTGTTTGGAGGATTTCAGTGGGTCTGCCAGTTGGCTCCAAGGTAGATCCAAGTGCCACAACATTCACTTCCATCCTGCCTGTTAGCTGGAGCTCACCAGGGACATGATCTTCTGTGTAGCTGGTTTGGTATCAACCAAGACCAGGGGCATGAGGTTGACCACAGGGGACTATCAGCAGCAATAGTCAGTCAATGGCAATTCCTACCCACTTCTATATTTTCTTTAGAAGACCATGTTGCACTATTAAGCACACTGGCCACCCTTGAGTTCGTAGAAAGTCAGCTGTGAATCAGAGGTTTCACTTATCTTATTTATTTTTTTATGCTTCATAACTTGATGAAAAAAACACAACCCACAGTATTGTGACAGTGATCCTAATAAAAAAATGATCTTCAAAATAATACTAATTTTTCCTGTTTAGAGTAAGCATGCCAAGTACAAAGACTTTGCTTTAAAGCCTCAGCGCCCACACACCATATTGAAGCCACATGGCCAGTAATCCGTCAACAGGAGGGATCTAAAGCCACACACACACACACACACACACACACACACACACACACACACACAC
>NW_022289344.1:0-1388 GCF_004355925.1 Anarrhichthys ocellatus
GTTTGTTCAAAAGATGTATTTCACTTTGCTTGAAGTTACACAGAACGTCAATGTAAATCCAGCTGGATTTGGTGTTAGAATCAAGCCGACAATCAGCATCCTCCCAGACCACTGATGTCAACAGTGGGGGATGGGTTGGCGGAGGTGTGTGTTGCAGGACTGAAGGCCACCCCTGACAACAGTAGTCCACAGTACAAAAGACTATCACCCAAGGTGGGATTCGAACTCTCAACCTTTTGTTTGATGTACCAGGCCCGGCGAGCTCAGACGGCAGAGCATGAGACTCTTAACTTCTGGGTCGTGGGTTCGATTGCCACATTGGGCTTCGGAGTTTTAGACTAGGACTTAACCTGGGATGAATTTGTCGGCGTTTACCCGAGCTATACTCGGGTGTGTTACAGGCCATTCTGATGTAGCATTTTAAAATGAAAGCCCTTCAAAATCTCATTCATGAGCTAACTTCAAATCAAAGGCCACCCCTGAGAACAGTAGTCCACAGTACAAAAGACTATCACCCGAGGTGGGGTTTCGAACTCTCAACCTTTTGTTAGATGTACCAGGCCCGGCTATCTCAGATGGCAGAGTATGAGACTCTTAATCTCAGGGTCGTGGGTTCGAGCCCCACGTTGGGCGTCAGAGTCTTAGACTAGGACTTAACCTGGGATGAATTTGTAGACGTTTACCCTAGCTATACTTGGGTGTGTTACAGGACATTCTGATGTAGCGTTTTAAAACAGAAAGCCCTTGAAAATCTCATTAATGAGCTAACTTCAAATCAAATTCATGAGACAACGACAGTTTCGTTACGCGGAATAGAGCAGAACCTTGCGACCGAGGCAACCCATGTCTATTTAGATGTAACTCGTGAACCCCAGGCACAATTTGGGATTCACCTGTCAGGATGGCCGAGTGGTCTAAGGCACCAGACTCAAGGGTTCACTCTTCCTCAGCAAAGAGACTTCTGGTCTCCAAATGGAGGTGTGGGTTCAAACCCCACTTCTGACAGATTATTTTACCTACAAGTTTCATCCTTGTAGTTTGGCAAAACAGATATCTCTGCTGTAGTTTCTGTGGAAAACAAAGTTTGCCTTGAATATCTACAGGTACCATTTTGAATGAATGAAATCATGAGAACATAGAAAACCAAATTGCTGTGAGGTGTGCAACATGGATTTAGTTGTTTGTTCAAAAGATGTATTTCACTTTGCTTGAAGTTACACAGAACGTCAATGTAAATCCAGCTGGATTTGGTGTTAGAATCAAGCCGACAATCAGCATCCTCCCAGACCACTGATGTCAACAGTGGGGGATGGGTTGGCGGAGGTGTGTGTTGCAGGACTGAAGGCCACCCCTGACAACAGTAGTCCACAGTACAAAAGACTATCACC
>NW_022289345.1:0-1388 GCF_004355925.1 Anarrhichthys ocellatus
GTGCGTCTCTGACTCCCACAGCAGGGCAGAGAGTCTTTCAGGCTCCTGTAATGGTAAAATATGTATTAGTATGAAGGCAAATCACTGTCAAAATCCGAGAGCGCAAATTAGATCCATGCGCCGCGCACGTATTTTACTTTGACGAGCGCTTTTACGTCACTCCGCGAGTAAAATGTCGTCTCGCGGAGCTTAAACCCGCTCGCTCGAGAGTCTTTTACCTGTCTTTTAGTTTTTCTTTTTGACAGTAAGTGGGCGGACCCAGTCGCCATTGTATCGCTACTTCTAATTGGTTACAATCCTCGTCTTGGGATAAACCGGATATCACTCTGACACAGACGCTAGTTCTGATAGAGGTGGTTTTCAATCGGCCACTAAACACGACTCCACTACATCTCAGGATGTTCTACATTTGTCTGACAGGTTTTGTAAACTTTTCAGACTGTAGAGGCTGATGAAATACAAATTATGTTAATAGAGTTGTAAAAAACAATAATTAAAAATGTGTTAAAGTCAAGTTGCTCAGATTGGTTTAAATTCACTCCATCATTCTATTACAGACAATGTGTGTTTGATACTCAAACCTCTTGTGACAGCTCAAAGAAACTCTTTGATCTTAATTGATTAAAACATGATGTGATCATAATCATAGTGTTGTGTTTACAGACGAGATATAATATAGTTGTATATAATATGAGCAACAATTTTGACCTGCTCAAAGATCTGGAGCCAAGATTAGGGACCACTGTTTGTACATTAACTGTTAAATCACTGACAAGTAATAAGTGGATGAAAAAGTATTCAGATTATTCACTGCAGTAAACGTACTAACCATACTGATGAAACAACAATCCACTGCGAGTAAAATACCTCCATTCAAAACCTTAGTCAATGTTATTATCAGCAAAATGTACTTTAAGTGCAGAAAGTAAAAGTACCCGTGCAGTAAAATGTACATTTTTTTCCCCTGACCTGCAATCTGAAAATCTCCCCCTAGCGTCTGCGTCAGAGTGATATCCGGTTTATCCCAAGACGAGGATTGTAACCAATTAGATGTAGAGATACAATGGCGACTGGGTCCGCCCACTTACTGTCAATAAGAAAAACTGCTCGCTCGCGAGCAGGTAAAAGACTCGCGAGCGAGCGGGTTGAAGCTTCGCGAGTGACTTTTGCTCGCGGAGTGATGTTAAAGCACTCGTCAACGTAAAATACGTGCGCGGCTGTTTGATTTTCGCGCGCGCATGGATCTCATTTGCGCTCTCGGATTTTGAACATAGAAATCTTCCATCACACTCCTCTAGCATGCAGTATAACTATTACATGCTAACTGTCCATGTGTCATAAAATCAAGATTTAGAATGATGTATTTTAAATATACACACTAATGTGAC
>NW_022289346.1:0-1387 GCF_004355925.1 Anarrhichthys ocellatus
TATGACCATGTGATATTTCAGTTTTTCTTTTTTAATAAATTTGCAAAGATTTCTACATTTCTGTTTTTTTCTGTCAAGATTGGGTGCTGAGTGTACATTAATGAGAAATAAAATGAACTTTTTTGATTTTAGCAAATGGCTGCAATAAAACAAAGAGTGAAAAATTTAAAGGGGTCTGAATACTTTCCGTACCCACTGTGTATATATATATATATATATATATATACACACACACTGCTCAAAAAAATAAAGGTAACACTTAAGCAACACATCCTAGATCTGAATGAATGAAATAGTCTTATTAAATACTTTGTTCTTTACAGAGTTGAATGTGCTGACAACAAAATCACACAAAAATCATCAATGAAAATGAAATTTATTAACCCATGGAGGTCTGGATTTGGAGTCACACTCAAAACTGAAGTGGAAAAACACACTACAGGCTGATCCAACTTTGATGTAATGTCCTTAAAACAAGTCCAAATGAGGCTCAGTAGTGTGTGTGGCCTCCACGTGCCTGTATGACCTCCCTACAACACCTGGGCATCCTCCTGATGAGGTGGCGGATGGTCTCCTGAGGGATCTCCTCCCAGACCTGGACTAAAGCATCCGTCAACTCCTGGACAGTCTGGTGCAACGTGGCATTGGTGGATGGAGCGAGACATGATGTCCCAGATGTGCTCAATTGGATTCAGGTCTGGGGAACGGGCGGGCCAGTCCATAGCATCAATGCCTTCCGTCTTGCAGGAACTGCTGACACACTCCAGCCACATGAGGTCTAGCATTGTCTTGCATTAGGAGGAACCCAGGGCCAACCGCACCGGCATATGGTCTCACAAGGGGTCTGAGGATCTCATCTCAGTACCTAATGGCAGTCAGGCTACCTCTGGCGAGTACATGGAGGGCTGTGCGGCCCTCCAAAGAAATGCCACCCCACACCATTACTGACCCACCGCCAAACCGGTCATGCTGGAGGATGTTGCAGGCAGCAGAACGTTCTCCACGGCGTCTCCAGACTCTGTCACGTCTGTCACATGTGCTCAGTGGAACCTGCTTTCATCTGTGAAGAGCACAGGACGCCAGTGGCGAAGTTGCCAATCTTGGTGTTCTCTGGCAAATGCCAAACGTCCTGCCCGGTGTTGGGCTGTAAGCACAACCCCCACCTGTTGAGGTCGGGCCCTCATACCACCCTCATGGAGTCTGTTTCTGACCGTTTGAGCAGACACATGCACATTTGTGGCCTGCTGGAGGTCATTTTGCAGGGCTCTGTCAGTGCTCCTGCTGTTCCTCCTTGCACAAAGGTGGAGGTAGCGGTCCTGCTGCTGGGTTGTTGCCCTCCTACGGCCTACGATCCTTGCGATCCTACCTCAAGACCCGTTTGAGAGGA
>NW_022289347.1:0-1387 GCF_004355925.1 Anarrhichthys ocellatus
GTATAATAATGTGAAATGCAACTGTGAATTTTAGAAATTAAGCTTGGGAAAACTCCTCGCACCTCTATACAGCCAGTCAAAGTGGAAATGTTGGACATTGGCTGCCTTTATGCTTACTATCTGACTACAAAACTTAGCAACAGTATACTCTCACTGGAAGAAGAGGACTCAGATGGTCGTAAATCTAACAGGGGCCAACTGCTTGGAAGGCAGCTGTGCTCACCACTGTACCACCATTGGTGGGACAAAGGCTTTTAAAGCAAAGTTGGCAATTCACCTGGGTATTGAGACTAAAAAGAGCCCTGCATTGATAAAGTAAATGTGGCTGCCGCACTTCATCTACCTGTGAAGTTATACAATATTGCACAGGAAGTTGAGATCTGCAATGTGACAACATACACAAGGAAGTGTCTTCTTAATCAACAATTTGTGTCAAAGCATCAACTTAGAGGCTGTGCATTTTGATGAACTGGACCAGAAATGTCTCAGCATGGAAGGTCTTTGGTGAGGCCAACAAGTGGAAAGTGTCTTTCGTTGTTGGCAGGGTTTGAACCTGCGCGGGGAGAACACAATGGATTTCTAGTCCATCGCCTTAATCACTCGGCCACAACAACCTACGAGACAGTATTAAACCGACTTTCACAAATTCTAAGAACTCTCAATGGCTGCAAAAGACAGTTATTGAGTGTACTTCTCTGTAACACAGTTGTTACATTTTGCTTGCCTTAGTTATACTTGATGTATTCTTTCATTTGCTCGATGTATGTTTACATTGCCAAGATGTTTTCCTCAATAATCCTTTAACAGTGACCATAATACCTGATGGAGATGCGGGAGATTGAACCCCGGGCCTCATACATGCAAAGCACGCACTCTACCACTGACCTACATCCCCCACAAATCTTCACAAAGTCTTTCATTCTTCGAGATGCCTAAATAAAAGACAAAATATGACAAAAAACGATGGATGTTGATTCATCAATGCCCGTGAAAAGTAATGTGAAATGAAACTGTGAATTTTAGAAATTAGGCTTGGGAAAACTCCTCGCACCTCTATACAGCCAGTCAAAGTGGAAATGTTTGACATTGGCTGCCTTTGTGCTTACTATATGACTACAAAACTTAGCAACAGTATACTCTCACTGGAAGAAGAGGACTCAGATGGTCGGAAATATAACAGGGGCCAACTGCTTGGAAGGCAGCTATGCTCACCACTGTACCACCATTGGTGGGACAAAGGCTTTTACAGCAAAGTTGGCAATTCACCTGGGTATTGAGACTGAAAAGAGTCCTGCATTCATAAAGTGAATAGGGCTGCCTCACTTCATCTACCTGTGACATTATACAATATTGCACAGGAAGTTGAGATTTGCAATGTGACAACATA
>NW_022289348.1:0-1386 GCF_004355925.1 Anarrhichthys ocellatus
GGACTTCTGTTGAATTAGGTCAGTCACTTTAAAGGGGGTGAATATTTCTGCAAACACTTATTTTACACTATATATCTTTAATTAATTGACATTAGTTTGTATAAATCTGTTTTCACATTGACATGAAAGAAGCTTTTTTTGCAAATTCTTGACAAAAAAGCTAAATAATACTGACCATGATTTCATGTATAAAAGCAACAAAAGGGGAAAACATCCAAGGGGGGTGAATACTTATGCAAGGCACTGTATGTGTATATATATCAGACTATATCACACTGAAGGAATCGGCCTGTATGATGAACTACTACATTAACTAATATCATATCTGGAAGATATCCAGAAGATTTGCCACAATTTTGGCCAAAAATCGACGAACTGTGCTCTTTATATGATCTCTCATCACGAAGCAGGGATCGCACATGGCGGATGAGGACATCTAGCAGGCTCGTGATTCGACCCGGAAACGAGCAGCGGCATCGAAATTACTCTCTTTCAAACTGTTCAAAAGTTATGGGTATACATGCCAACATCAGCCATAGGTCACGAGAAAAAAAATTGGGTATAAAACTGTTGTAAAACTGTTATAAAACTGTTATATGATGAATTAAAGGGGGCTGTCTTTGAATGAGTCTATAATTTAGTTACAAATATAAATATGACTTTATGCTTCAGTTTAAGTGAGCGATTGGTCTCGCTGTCAATCAAAATATCTACAGCTCTGATCCAGATGAACAAGATGAACAAAATGAACTCTTTGTGTCGATATCGAGATGGAAGCATCTCTTTTGATCGTGTTCTATTCTTTCTGTTGGGAAATGAGGCTTAACAAAATTCACTGAGTTATCTAATAACTGATCACAGTTGACCTTTGACCCCATGAAGTCAGAAAAGTTAATCACATATCTGATTTGAGTAAGAGATATTTTAAGTACATCTAAAAATGTATTATTGATTTTATATGTCAGTTATTTTCTTAATTCGTGAATCAATGTCAGAAAATAGGGAAAAATGTTCATTACGGTTTTCCAGATTGCAAGTTGATGTATTTAAAATTTATATATATACAAATATAAATATAATCATTTGCTGCACACAAAGAAAATCTATATAGATTTTATTTGTGTGCACCTAATGATTATTTTTTTATCGCTTAATCTAATGATTGTTAAGTAATCAATTATGTAATTATCATATTTGTATGTCCTGATTTATATCATATATAATTAGTAATATACCCAAAATAAATATTAAAACTTGTCTGATTAATATTTCAACATAGCGCATTATCTGACCATGAACTCCAGACCCTCCAGATGATGAAGATCTTCATCACCAAGAGAAGAACATTGATCTGGATGCAGCATGTTCAGCAGGTACTTTGTGACT
>NW_022289349.1:0-1386 GCF_004355925.1 Anarrhichthys ocellatus
GGGGGGGGGCATAGAGATACTCACCTTGGCAATTTTGTTGACCTTCACACATGTGGGTGTCGGTGGGGGTGGAGTCTCTGGACTAGGGGCAATTTCCTCATCTGGAGCCACATCTGTGTTAAGTGCAAATATACTCTCCAAGTCGATCTGTCCAAAAACAGAGAAGTATTGATTCCAACAGATTACGTGAATGACAACTAACTGATGTTTGGCATATTAGACTTATAACAAGTTCACACGGGACGTGAGCAGCAGCGCGGCTGTTCACACGAGAAGCACATTTCACAGATCAAACAAGCAACTCTGCTCCTCTGTTCTTTTCTCTCTCTCTCCATCTGTCTCTCCGTCTCTCTGTCTGCTTGTGTCTGTTGTGTGTCTGCTCGTCACGCTCGCTCTCTGTTTAGAAACAACTGCATGAGTGCTGGTGAAAATGGCAAAGTTGTGCGGAGACAAGCACCAGAGACCTCTAAACACACGAGACTGGTCATTTATTACTTGATATTCGGTTACCAGGGACCATCATAGCCTCTTTTCCAAACTTTATCTTTTTAGCAAAGTAGTGTCTCATGTTTTGTCCTTGAAACACACTGCAGTACAAACTTTGATGTGTAACATTAATCACTAAACTATGTGACCATGTACGAGTGAGATGCATGCCAATTATAGCTAAAATAGTGTGGGTCCAAATAATCATGTGAACAGTTTCACATAAAATCAATTTCTTTGGTAAGTACGTGATGGAAAATCAGACCCCATCTATCATTCTGTGCAGTTTTGTGGTGATGTTTGTTCATGTTGTAACACTCACACATATAGAAATATATATAATAATTTGCAAAAAGATTTTAAATGAATACAGCCAAAGGGCACCCTTCATCCTGCCCTCTCTGCTGTTGTGTGTGCCTCGGTAAACAGACAGACAGACACTCTGCAAACATTAGAGGAGAGAGAGAGAAAGCTTCTGCTTATGAATGCAATGCTTGTGCCTCGGTATCAAGACGCCGAGTGGCGGGACAAAGCAACAGTATCCGATGACCTCACACCCTGCATGCCATTATTGGCCGGGAGTTACGACCCCACGTGGGGAAAGTTACCGTCCACAGCAAAATAAGACGAAGAGAGAAAATACAGGCAGAGGGCCGGATGTCTGCAGATACAGACACCAGCACACACACTGCTAGAGGGTCACGAGGGATTATTTTTGTATCACTCTTAACAGTGTTTTCTAGGAAATTCTCGCATATTATACCTTTAACAAAAACATCCAATATAAAAGTATTGAACAATACACTTGAACAATATATTAGTGGGACTATATATCTATATATATCTATATATATATCTATATATATATCTATATATATATATATATCTATATATATATAT
>NW_022289350.1:0-1386 GCF_004355925.1 Anarrhichthys ocellatus
GTGTCAAACGCGTGACATCGTGTCGGATGTGTGAGTTGAACGCGTGACGTCGCGTCGAACGCGTGACATCGTGTTGGATGTGTGTCTCGAATGTGTGACATCGAGTTGAACGTGTGACATCGTGTATTTGTTTCCATCGTCTTCGTCTACGGCTAAAAGTTGACTTTGGTTAATTTACGCAAATTAGACATAAATATTGATCCCGATCATGAGACCTTAAGTCTGTGAGATGAAGGAGACTCAGACTTACGTTTAGTCGTCCGGCTGCTGGACTCGAGTCCGTCGATGTCTCATCAGGTTTCACCTTCATCTGGACGGAGAACAGATCAAACATCAGAAACGGGAAGTAACTCCCTTAATTAACAAGCTCATTAAAAAGGGTCAAACGTGATGTTTCCAGGTGCAGCTCGAGGTCTCCTCTCAGACCTAACTGGTGAGAACCTGAGCACGTGTTACTGGAGGAGACCTCAGACCGGTCTGAGCTGCATTATCTGCTGGTTCCTCTCAGCCTCCAGTGATTAAGTGTGTGACTCTTTAAACTCTGGGATCAATCATTACACTCTTATCTCCAGCAGCTCAGTAACGATCTGTTCCCACCAACACCAGCAGCTCGTTAAGAGTCTGTGTGGATGCTCGTTAACGGTTACCATGGGAACAAATACTGAGCTCTATATTACAGAGAAGACAGAACATTATTAACCCTGAACCCTAAAACTGGGATTAAAAAGCATGTTTTCTTTAAACACTCGCCAAAACTGTACCGTTTATCACAGACGGAAGATTGAAAAAACCTCATTATCGTCAGATTCTCATCTTTCCGACGGTCCTTGAACACATGTGTGACGAACGGTTTAGTCAGAAAAAAAACAAAACGAAGCTTCAAATGTTGATATTTCATCAAAACATTTTATTCTTCATGTTCTCTTTAGAAATGTCTCGTCTAATAAAGAGTTCACTTTAACCAGAATGTGTAAAAACAAAGTGTGAAACTATGACGTCATGATTGATTCATCTGAGACCAACAGTCATGTGACAACAAGGAGGAGACACTCTGACTGAACTACAGGAAGTGAACACAGAGAGGAGAGAGGAAGAGAGAGAGGAGAGGAAGAGGAGAGAGGAGAGAAGAGAGGGGAGGGAGAGAGAAGAGAGAGGAGAGGAAGAGGAAGAGAGAGAGAGGAGAGGGAGGAGAGGGGAGGAAGAGGAGAGGAGAGAGAGGAGAGGGAGGAGAGGGGAGGAAGAGGAGAGGAGAGAGAGGGAGAAGAGAGGAGAGGGAGAGGAGAGGAGGAGAGGGAGGAGGGGAGAGAGGAGGGGAGAGAGGAGAGAGGAGAGAGGGAGAAGAGAGGAGAGGGAGAGGAAGAGAGGAGAGGAGAGAGAGGAGAGAGG
>NW_022289351.1:0-556 GCF_004355925.1 Anarrhichthys ocellatus
TGTTTGCCCCCTTCCTGATTTCTTATTTTTTTGCATGTTTGTCACACTTAAATGTTTCAGATCATCAAACAAATTTAAATATTAGACAAAGATAACACAAGTAAACACAAAATGCAGTTTTTAAATGAAGGTTTTTATTATTAAGGGGGAAAAAAAATCCAAACCTACATGGCCCTGTGTGAAAAAGTGATTGCCCCCTAAACCTAATAACTGGTTGGGCCACCCTTAGCAGCAACAACTGCAATCAAGCGTTTGCGATAACTGGCAATGAGTCTTTTACAGCGCTGTAGAGGAATTTTGGCCCACTCATCTTTGCAGAATTGTTGTAATTCAGCCACATTGGAGGGTTTTCGAGCATGAACCGCCTTTTTAAGGTCATGCCACAGCATCTCAATCGGATTCAGGTCGGGACTTTGACTAGGCCACTCCAAAGTCTTCATTTTGTTTTTCTTAAGCCATTCAGAGGTGGACTTGCTGGTGTGTTTTGGATCATTGTCCTGCTGCAGAACCCAAGTGCGCTTCAGCTTGAGGTCACGAACAGATGGCCGGACATTCT
>NW_022289351.1:656-1236 GCF_004355925.1 Anarrhichthys ocellatus
CTGAGACGAGCCTTTATGTTCTTTTTGCTCAGCAGTGGTTTTCGTCTTGGAACTCTGCCATGCAGGCCATTTTTGCCCAGTCTCTTTCTTATGGTGGAGTCATGAACACTGACCTTAATTGAGGCAAGTGAGGCCTGCAGTTCTTTGGATGTTGTTCTGGGGTCTTTTGTGACCTCTTGGATGAGTCGTCGCTGCGCTCTTGGGGTAATTTTGGTCGGCCGGCCACTCCTGGGAAGGTTCACCACTGTTCCATGTTTTCGCCATTTGTGGATAATGGCTCTCACTGTGGTTCGCTGGAGTCCCAAAGCTTTAGAAATGGCTTTGTAACCTTTTCCAGACTGATAGATCTCAATTACTTTGTTTCTCATTTGTTCCTGAATTTCTTTGGATCGCAGCATGATGTCTAGCTTTTGAGGATCTTTTGGTCTACCTCACTTTGTCAGGCAGGTCCTATTTAAGTGATTTCTTGATTGAGAACAGGTGTGGCAGTAATCAGGCCTGGGTGTGGCTAGAGAAATTGAACTCAGCATTCCAAAGATGTGATAAACCACAGTTAATTTATGTTTTAACAGGGGGGGCA
>NW_022289353.1:0-1385 GCF_004355925.1 Anarrhichthys ocellatus
GAAGTAGAGTCATTTTCTCATAGACTTCTATACAACCAGAGTCACTCGGCAGAACCTCTGCTAACGGTAGGCTGCAGAGACACCTGAACGCACCTTAACTGTGGCTGAAACACACCGACTCTACATGATACTTGATTATCTCAGTAAACATTGTAACCTTGATTTACCCAACTCACTAGTGTTCTGGAACACCCAACATCTATTTCACGATTTATCAAATTATTGCATGAGACCTACTAAAGCACCACATGATATATTTATTCTATCAATCAAACACAGCAACATAGACTCACATAACACACTGAAATGGATGAAACTGGTTCACAGAAGAACAACACGCTGCTGTTTACGCCTCAGTCTCGAACATCTTCTTCCTGCCGTCCATCCCGGCCCTGTCTTCGATGTTCTTCCTCCAGTCGCCCGTCGGCTTCTCCTGCAAAGAAACACGTCCAAAGAGAAGCGGACGGGTTCTATTAATGCTTTTATTTCATCCAAGTTTGATTTCAGAGATGAAACCACAGAAATCAGAGGATTCATTCACACCAAAAATAAATGTAATTGTCGAACGTGAAATTTGCACCCACCTCGTCTTTCACCTCCTTCTTGACCTGCTTCAGGTTGGCCCTCAGGTCCATGGACACTTTGTGTTTGGAGCCCAGCAGAGCGGCCAGCATGGCATCCGCCGACATCCGCACCCTCTTCAGGGCTGGCTTCTTAAACTTCCCCTTCAGATCCTGAACCTTGAGCTTCAGGTCGTCGATCTGACGGAGAAGACTTAGTTACTCAGACCAATCGGTCTGTTTCAAGGAGATATGGGCTAAACTTGTGTTTTATTGTGCTTTGTTTCTGTCACACGATGAAAAAAAAATACTATTTGATTATGAGACGATAATTGATACATGATTCAACGATCAAATGTAAAGGCCTACAGCCCTGATTGGTATGTAAAGCCTGTAGATTTGTTAAACCAGTCGGCTGACACTTTATACTGAAATAAAAATAATATTGGTTAAGAGGAGACAAATCCTCTGTCAGACTAAAGGAAAAAAAAAAAAAACTTCAAAAATACACATTTATGAGTTTATTTTACTACTTTGTCTGTTTGCGTCTGTAGATTTCTTCTAAATTCACCAACAGTTACCATTACATAATGCCTCATTTGCATATAAAAACATAACATTTCAGAAAACTTGTAATACAATAAATACTCCTCTTAGTGTGAGTGATGAAGTGGTGAAGTTTCATGGTGATATCTGTGAGTTCATGTTGTGACTCTATTCACCTGTAGAGTCTTCTTAATGTGAGTGATGAAGTGGTGAAGTTTCATGGTGATATCTATGAGTTCATGTTGTGACTCTATTCACCTGTAGAGTCTTCTTAATGTG
>NW_022289354.1:0-1385 GCF_004355925.1 Anarrhichthys ocellatus
GTGGATCACATCACTCCATCTCCGAGTCCTCTGCACCGGCCTGCCTTGCCTTGCCTTGCCCTGCCTTTATCAGGTAGGGGAGACAGAGGATGGTTGTGGAGCCGAGGTGGAGGTGGGGGAAGGGCAGGTCCCTTTAACTTTACCGATTGTGTCAAAACTGGCTGAGGACTAGGAGCCAGTTTCGGGGGTGGGGCTGGAGCTGTACGTCGAGGAGTGGGGCGAAGAGTGTGTTTGGTTCCAGCAATGACCAGCTCTTTCATGTGGTCAGTGAACTCCAGGTGGGGGGAGGATGGGGAGAGTGTGAGAGAGGAAAGGGACCTGGATGGAGTTTGGTGGGTGGAAGTAGGTGCTGGGGAGGGAGGTAAAGACTCCTCGTCTTGGAAGGGTGGGGAAAGTGGGAGATCGGAGACGGTCCCTGATGATGAGGTTGGAGACTCCTCCTTTTGGCTGTCGCTAGGCGGGGGCATCCTTCCCGTAAGGTCTCCATGGCGATGCTGTGTGGTTATCTCGTGTTTAGACTCCTCTTGTGTCTTGTCCTTGGCAGTAGGAACAGACAGATGACGCAGGGAGAAAAATAGGTTAGAGGTAAACAGTTTTACCCCTGACTTCTTCAAGCAAACTCCATGTGCTGTAAAAAGATGTCTGCGCTCCCAGAAAAAATAGAAATTGTTGATAAAATGTACTGAATTGTCAGTACATGCAGTTGACAGCCATTTGTTCAGTACAAAGGCAATTAACTAACGGTCGAGTTACCGTTAGAAAACGAAATACATGCGAAATTAACTCATAACGGTTTCAACCACCTAAGGATTGTTTCTTACATCAAAAAGTCTAACATTACCTCAAACTCCACAAATGTATATATGCTGCATCCACAAAAAGAGGGAAATATGGCACTTCCAACGCTACAGGCACCAATATTATATCAGATGTAGACTAGCTTATTCAGAAAAAGAGCAATAATTCACCTGTAACAATCAATTCCTTCCAACACTTACCTTACACCGACAACTGTTAGTTGGGGGCGACTGGAGCAGAAGGCCGCAGGTTTGAAAAGATGTTGGTCAGAGAGATAGACGACGTTCACTTGGAAATTGGCGGGGCGGACAAATATTTCATCGTGATTGGTGGATTATGTTGTCATCCATGATTTTCCTCTTAGAATTTTCTGGAACACAGCTATTAATATGGGAAGAGGTTAGTTAGGGCCCGAGCACCAAAGTAGTCCGAGCGAAAGACCTATTCTGTTTATTATTATTATTAATAAGAATAATAATTATTATTATTAGCCGTCTTTCAACAGGGAAAGAGGTGCTTGGGATAAACGTACAATTTGCCCTATACATATATATACACACATATATATATATATACATATACATATA
>NW_022289355.1:0-1384 GCF_004355925.1 Anarrhichthys ocellatus
GATGGGGTGCTGAGTGTACATTAATGAGAAATAAAATGAACTTTTTTGATTTTAGCAAATGGCTGCAATGAAACAAAGAGTGAAAAATTGAAAGGGGTCTGAATACTTTCCGTACCCACTGTACACCTCCTATCATATAAGACATTGTTACTATGACTGTAAATGTGTTTCTTCAATCAGTGCTCATCCCGTCATGGCTGTGTCTTTGATTAGTACCTGGCTACTCGCAGAATAAAAGACAGGCATTCAATTTAAGCTTTGATCAAATTTAAAATGGATCGTGTTGGCGGGTGATGAATATCCATAACACATCCACGAAATTTAGAGCGTCATCACGCGGTTTGAGTAGCCTTTCAATCATTCTATTTCCATGTTGTTCCCCATCTTCATTGTTACAGTCATTTTTAATTTAGGACAGGGTCGATGTCGTCCTATGAACCCTAAGTTAGGACGGTTCTGTAATAGCTTGATTCCTTTCCTAAAATTAGAGTGGATTTTTTTTCTTAATGCAGTTAGAAAACACGTTTCTGTAATACCAAGAATCATAAATGTCATCCTAAACTGAGACCAAATAGGATTTGATGGAATGATGATGATGTAATGAGGCCTCAGGACATCCGTTTTAGGAATGAACAATTGTTAATCTCATGTCAGCAAATTGTTCAGACAGTTTTGGATGACTTTGAAGTAATCATTATTTTTATATTAACAATGATATACATCATTATTTATAATGTGAAAGGTGACTGTTTGACTTCTGTTGCTCCTATAGTAGTGTTATTATGGTAAGGATGGCCTCTGAGCGAGGTCAACGCCGTTGCCACGGTTTTGCACTCAGCGAATCACGTTACCACAGTCTTAGAAAGGGAGGAGTGAGCCGACAGGTATTCAGTAGGTTACAATCTGCAACCTCACCACTAGATGCCACCAAACCCTACACACTGGTCCTTTAAAAAAAGAAAACATAATGGCATTGTTTAGTGAATTTATTTGCAGGTTTAACAGGTTTAACATCATGACTGGTTGATATCTTACTTTTATTAAAAGACCAATACAAGTGGCCAAGTGGTTTCATTTCATTTTGGCTATAATACATCTAAAATAAAAAACAGATCCCTAAAATGATGCAGATGCCAGACAATATACTCCCTTCTGCAATACCTCCACTGCACAGTATGGAGTGACGAGACGATGAGCGTATGGCCTGTCAGTGTTAACCGTCTGCTGGGAAAGACTGCGGTCAGATTACTTGACTCATAGGAAACAGCTGCACTGAGGAGAAAAGAGCCTCCTCCTAACCAGCTGCAGCCTGTTGCAAGGGCCGTTTATGAGTTATCTGTGTGTGTGTGTGTGTGTGTGTGTGTGTGTGTGTGTGTGTGTGTGT
>NW_022289356.1:0-1384 GCF_004355925.1 Anarrhichthys ocellatus
GATGGGGTGCTGAGTGTACATTAATGAGAAATAAAATGAACTTTTTTGATTTTAGCAAATGGCTGCAATGAAACAAAGAGTGAAAAATTGAAAGGGGTCTGAATACTTTCCGTACCCACTGTACACCTCCTATCATATAAGACATTGTTACTATGACTGTAAATGTGTTTCTTCAATCAGTGCTCATCCCGTCATGGCTGTGTCTTTGATTAGTACCTGGCTACTCGCAGAATAAAAGACAGGCATTCAATTTAAGCTTTGATCAAATTTAAAATGGATCGTGTTGGCGGGTGATGAATATCCATAACACATCCACGAAATTTAGAGCGTCATCACGCGGTTTGAGTAGCCTTTCAATCATTCTATTTCCATGTTGTTCCCCATCTTCATTGTTACAGTCATTTTTAATTTAGGACAGGGTCGATGTCGTCCTATGAACCCTAAGTTAGGACGGTTCTGTAATAGCTTGATTCCTTTCCTAAAATTAGAGTGGATTTTTTTTCTTAATGCAGTTAGAAAACACGTTTCTGTAATACCAAGAATCATAAATGTCATCCTAAACTGAGACCAAATAGGATTTGATGGAATGATGATGATGTAATGAGGCCTCAGGACATCCGTTTTAGGAATGAACAATTGTTAATCTCATGTCAGCAAATTGTTCAGACAGTTTTGGATGACTTTGAAGTAATCATTATTTTTATATTAACAATGATATACATCATTATTTATAATGTGAAAGGTGACTGTTTGACTTCTGTTGCTCCTATAGTAGTGTTATTATGGTAAGGATGGCCTCTGAGCGAGGTCAACGCCGTTGCCACGGTTTTGCACTCAGCGAATCACGTTACCACAGTCTTAGAAAGGGAGGAGTGAGCCGACAGGTATTCAGTAGGTTACAATCTGCAACCTCACCACTAGATGCCACCAAACCCTACACACTGGTCCTTTAAAAAAAGAAAACATAATGGCATTGTTTAGTGAATTTATTTGCAGGTTTAACAGGTTTAACATCATGACTGGTTGATATCTTACTTTTATTAAAAGACCAATACAAGTGGCCAAGTGGTTTCATTTCATTTTGGCTATAATACATCTAAAATAAAAAACAGATCCCTAAAATGATGCAGATGCCAGACAATATACTCCCTTCTGCAATACCTCCACTGCACAGTATGGAGTGACGAGACGATGAGCGTATGGCCTGTCAGTGTTAACCGTCTGCTGGGAAAGACTGCGGTCAGATTACTTGACTCATAGGAAACAGCTGCACTGAGGAGAAAAGAGCCTCCTCCTAACCAGCTGCAGCCTGTTGCAAGGGCCGTTTATGAGTTATCTGTGTGTGTGTGTGTGTGTGTGTGTGTGTGTGTGTGTGTGTGTGTGT
>NW_022289357.1:0-1384 GCF_004355925.1 Anarrhichthys ocellatus
AGGTGGACATCTCTGTTTTAAGGTGGACCTCTCTGTTTTAAGGTGGACATCTCTGTTTTAAGGTGGACGTCTCTGATTTAAGGTGGACGTCTCTGATTTAAGGTGGAAATCTCTGTTTAAGGTGGACATCTCTGTTTTAAGGTGGAAGTCTCTGTTTTAAGGTGGACGCCTCAGACTAAATGTAATTTTAGTGATTTGATAACTGAATATTTCTCTTTCTTTCTTCGTAAAACAAATATAAAGATCAGAGAATAAGTGAAATGACTCTAGATATGAAAAGGTCGACAACAGAAATACAAAACGTAAATTGTCACAAATAAATAGCAAAAACTGAAAGCAACTTCTATGTGTTTCATGACTTTTGGATCTCTTTTATTAAAGTTATATTTCTTTATTCTCCAGAATGAATCATATCAAACGTTTGACTCACAAAACTGCAGTTTATCGTCACTTTACTGCATAACTGTGTTAATCTTTATAATCTTAATGTTCAGCAGGTGAACAGTCTGGAGGTCTTTTTAAATGTAATGTATGATGAGGAGAGGACTTTTCATCTGATGCTGTAGCGCCCTCTGCTGATCAAAGTGTGTTCAACTGAACAGGATTTAAATATCTGAGTCATGAATGTTACCATCTGTATAATTCACTGAACTCCAAAGGATGTTCAGTGACATGTTCTCCTCTGACGTGAGCTTTCCAGTCATCTTTTCACAGAGTTGATCAGAGAGTTCCTTTGTCTTCGTGTTGGAGGTTTTGTCACGATACCGACTCACCAAAAGTTACAGGTGTATTAAAACCACAATCACCCTCCACCAACCACAGGTGATCTCCATCTAACTAATGATGTGGTTTATAGAAACCACCCGGCTGCACCGGTGATGATTCAGGGTGTAGTTCGGTACAAAGAAAATCGTTCCTGCATGAAACTAATCACAATAATGTCTGTGGAGTATCTTCAGTAACCGGCTCATGATGTCTGGAGAGAGACAGTGATGTTGACTTTTTCAAATGTTTTGGAGCTTTGAGCGCCACAAGCCGAGTGCCATACAGTCCCATTATATTTCAGAGAAGGCAGACGTCTGTAGGGCCGACACCTCCAACACTCAGCAAGTCACTAAACAATCTACACTGATGAATATCACTACACGGGTAAAAGTATGTACTTTTGATTTTGGGGTGAACTGATCCTTAAGAAAAAGTAGTAAAACCACAGAGTATAAATACTCTGCTACAAGATAACGTCCTGCATTCAAAGTACAAAACTGTGAGCATCAAAATATACTGAAAGTCCCCAAAGCATACTCATTATAGCAACAAAGTTTATCAGAGGAGGCGTGACAAAGCTCCACCCCTCACCTGACTCACCTGAGACAAAGCAGGAAAC
>NW_022289358.1:0-1384 GCF_004355925.1 Anarrhichthys ocellatus
GATGGGGTGCTGAGTGTACATTAATGAGAAATAAAATGAACTTTTTTGATTTTAGCAAATGGCTGCAATGAAACAAAGAGTGAAAAATTGAAAGGGGTCTGAATACTTTCCGTACCCACTGTACACCTCCTATCATATAAGACATTGTTACTATGACTGTAAATGTGTTTCTTCAATCAGTGCTCATCCCGTCATGGCTGTGTCTTTGATTAGTACCTGGCTACTCGCAGAATAAAAGACAGGCATTCAATTTAAGCTTTGATCAAATTTAAAATGGATCGTGTTGGCGGGTGATGAATATCCATAACACATCCACGAAATTTAGAGCGTCATCACGCGGTTTGAGTAGCCTTTCAATCATTCTATTTCCATGTTGTTCCCCATCTTCATTGTTACAGTCATTTTTAATTTAGGACAGGGTCGATGTCGTCCTATGAACCCTAAGTTAGGACGGTTCTGTAATAGCTTGATTCCTTTCCTAAAATTAGAGTGGATTTTTTTTCTTAATGCAGTTAGAAAACACGTTTCTGTAATACCAAGAATCATAAATGTCATCCTAAACTGAGACCAAATAGGATTTGATGGAATGATGATGATGTAATGAGGCCTCAGGACATCCGTTTTAGGAATGAACAATTGTTAATCTCATGTCAGCAAATTGTTCAGACAGTTTTGGATGACTTTGAAGTAATCATTATTTTTATATTAACAATGATATACATCATTATTTATAATGTGAAAGGTGACTGTTTGACTTCTGTTGCTCCTATAGTAGTGTTATTATGGTAAGGATGGCCTCTGAGCGAGGTCAACGCCGTTGCCACGGTTTTGCACTCAGCGAATCACGTTACCACAGTCTTAGAAAGGGAGGAGTGAGCCGACAGGTATTCAGTAGGTTACAATCTGCAACCTCACCACTAGATGCCACCAAACCCTACACACTGGTCCTTTAAAAAAAGAAAACATAATGGCATTGTTTAGTGAATTTATTTGCAGGTTTAACAGGTTTAACATCATGACTGGTTGATATCTTACTTTTATTAAAAGACCAATACAAGTGGCCAAGTGGTTTCATTTCATTTTGGCTATAATACATCTAAAATAAAAAACAGATCCCTAAAATGATGCAGATGCCAGACAATATACTCCCTTCTGCAATACCTCCACTGCACAGTATGGAGTGACGAGACGATGAGCGTATGGCCTGTCAGTGTTAACCGTCTGCTGGGAAAGACTGCGGTCAGATTACTTGACTCATAGGAAACAGCTGCACTGAGGAGAAAAGAGCCTCCTCCTAACCAGCTGCAGCCTGTTGCAAGGGCCGTTTATGAGTTATCTGTGTGTGTGTGTGTGTGTGTGTGTGTGTGTGTGTGTGTGTGTGTGT
>NW_022289359.1:0-627 GCF_004355925.1 Anarrhichthys ocellatus
GTGACAAACATGCAAAAAAATAAGAAATCAGGAAGGGGGCAAACACTTTTTCACACAACTGTATATATTATGATATATATATTATTATATGATATATTATTATATGATATATATATTATTATATGATATATACATTATTATATATTTACATTATTATATGATATATATATTATTATGTGATATATATATTATGTGATATATATATTATTGTATGATATATATTATTATATGATATATATATATTATTATGTGATATATATATATTATTATATATTTACATTATTATGTGATATATATATTATTATGTGATATATATATTATTATGTGATATATATATATATTATTATGTGATATATATATATTATTATGTGATATATATATATATATATATTATTATGTGATATATATATATATATATTATTATGTGATATATATATATATATATTATTATGTGATATATATATATATTATGTGATATATATATATATTATGTGATATATATATATTATTGTATGATATATACATTATTGTATGATATATACATTATATATTTACATTATATGATATATATATTATTATGTGATATATATATTATTGTATGATATATACATTATATATTTACATTAT
>NW_022289359.1:727-1383 GCF_004355925.1 Anarrhichthys ocellatus
TTACATTATTATATGATATATATATTATTATGTGATATATATATTATTATATGATATATTATTATGTGATATATATATATATATATATTATTATGTGATATATATATATATATATTATTATGTGATATATATATATATATATTATTATGTGATATATATATATTATTATGTGATATATATATATATTATATATTTACATTATTATGTGATATATATATTATTATGTGATATATATATATATTATTATGTGATATATATATATATTATTATGTGATATATATATATATATATATATTATGTGATATATATATTATGTGATATATATATTATGTGATATATATATATTATTATGTGATATATATATTGTTATGATATGATATATATATATTATGTGATATATATATATATATATTATTATATGATATATTATTATGTGATATATATATATATATATTATTATGTGATATATATATATATTATTATGTGATATATATATATATATATTATTATGTGATATATATATATATTATTATGTGATATATATATATATATATTATGTGATATATATATATATATTATGTGATATATATATATATTATTATGTGATATATATATATATATATATATTATGTGATATATATATATATATATTATGT
>NW_022289360.1:0-1383 GCF_004355925.1 Anarrhichthys ocellatus
GGTAACATCATTGAAAAACAATAATAGTTATGATAAATATATTTTGTGTGATGTAAAATCCTCCCCATCACAGAGTTCACACCCCCATCCAAACCATCATGTCTCACGGGGCCCATTCACAGTTGGTGTTGAAGCAGAGCTTTCATTAGATGTAGGCTGGAAACAGAAACATCATAGTAGAAATAAGCAAATCAAACAACGGAACAATACCAATTCTGTTATTACTGCAGGACTTATTCGTGAATTGTGCAGTTTGTCCTCACATGTGTGGAGGGATCCATGTTGCTGGCATCAGCTATGGTTGCCAAATAGACGATGTTGCGGTGCAGAATCTGTTGATATCTGTTGGGGAGAAAAAAGAACAGCAGCTGAAAGCAATGATTAGAAAAGAGACGCGTATCCGCATAGATAACGTTACACAATACAACTCACGACAGTGTGCGGACCACTGGATGTTCATTACATAAGAATGCATTAGCAGTTAGCTGCATCGGTAACAGACACTGAGGGTTGTTTTGACTTACTGCACACACTCCATTGCTCGTCCTTTCTGCTGGTATTCAGCGATGCATCGAATTATCTGGTCGTTTTCATCCAGCAACTGGGACAGACGAAAACAAATGGACTAATATGCATTAGCTAATGTGTTGATTTTAACACGTGTTGGCTACCTTTGGAAACAAAGTCACTGAGTGCAACACCAAACATTTCCACCAAGAACAGCCCTAAATGGATGCTGGTCTTCAGCGTGCACAAGGCCAAACTGAGTAAACAAAGATAGAATGATGGATAAACAAGTGAAGTAACCAACACTAGCTAGCGGCTAACTACCCAAGCTCCCATCATAGTTTAATGTACGGGAGAATAGGCTAATAGCTAGTTAAATGCTATTTACTGGTGTCTTACCCTCTGTATTGTTTCTTGGTTAATTTTCGCCCTTCCTCGCAGTTTCTTTGGCACAAAGACAATCGACATATTTGTGAAGACAAAGTTGGTTTTGCCGCTTGTTTATGTTTGCGACAGAGCGATGCTTCTTCTTCTTTGTTTCTACCTCTTTCGTCGAGTTTTTCTTCTTCTTCGTTCTCTTCCTCGATCGACGCACGTACCATTGTTGTTGCACTACCGCCATCTTCTGGAGAGTTGCAGTCTAGCAATGTGACAAAATACATCCGTTACAATTTTCTAGCTAAGCTGATTTATATTTTGAATATTTAGCTCACATTTATCGCGTATCGTGAAGATACGAGATACATTTGTGGAAAATATGCATTTGTGCAGAGTGCAATACTTTTCCATGACCTCACTCATCGACAGAGCTTCTATGACCAGTTAGTCGAGGGTTTGAAGTACTACGAGGGAAGTTTCAACTTAAATGTAACTGTA
>NW_022289361.1:0-1383 GCF_004355925.1 Anarrhichthys ocellatus
GTGGTCATTCTGAGGATGCTGGTGTCATCTGTGAAGGTAACTTTGTAAATCTCCAAAATTATAATTTGTTTTTTCTGCAAAATATAACTAGATAATTTAGAAAAATCATGTTTGTCATTCAATCTCACAAACAATGCAGTAATATAGTTACAATAAAGTGCTCCAGGAATTGGTCTTAAAACCCAGCAATGAGTTTAAGTTCTCGATTAATTGAAGTCGATGGAATTTTTGAACGCATTTTTGGTAAGATGCTTGAAATGAGGTCTGTGGTTAACACAATCTGAAGAGATTCAAGCATTTTGTTCTATGACATAAAATACGTCAGTAAATATCCCACTCAGGAAATTTGAAGCTTTAAAGTTTCTTAAAAAAGATGGTTGCCCTAAAATGCCTAAATGAGACTAATGAACATCATTCTTTTTATCTCAATCCCTTATTACTTTTACCCCTAATTTACATCCATTGTAAGAAATATTGCATGTCACAGAACCCCACATTTTCCAGACAATTTCTCATCTTAACCTCAGAAGGATCATGTGTTAAGTGAGAGTATATGTAAACAGTTCATAATAAAGATGATAAAAAAATATCATGTTGCACTTTCACCATTGTAGGGTGTTGGAGAAGCATAATCTACTGAGCTTTAACAATTTCAGACTGTTCTCAAATTTTGCCTAGTCCATAGACTTTTAAATGGTTTGGCCCCTCCTCCACTCCGTGACAGTGTATATACTCGCTCAGCAACTTCTATTAGATCAGCGAGAATATCCTCTACACGAAACTGTACAATACCATTTCGCCGCACTACTTTTGGTCAATCTGCCTTCTCTGTAAAAGCAACACACCAGTGGAACACCCTGCCTGAAGGTGTGAGGTGCTGCAGCACTATTAGCACTTTTACAGCCAACTTAAAAAGCCTTTTAAAAACTGCACACTGACCTCAATTCTTGTGGTCTTTTCTGACTTGATTGACGCACATTCATTTTTGATGTGCTATTTGTGTGTAGCGTTGTATTGGGTGTCTTGTATGTTTTGTGGTATATCTCTGTATTATGTCTTTTCCTTTTACTGTGTTATTGTCTTGTCCTTGTTTGACCTGCCAAGAGACTGCAGATGCAAATTAGCTTAAGCTACAATCTGGTACAGTGCATCGACTGACATTTATGTTAAAACTGTACATGGTCCCTTTTAAATGAATAAATGATAATATTAAAGAAGCTAAATGATTAGATCAAGTACAGTTGCATTGAAGAGATGGGGCTCTTGCTCAATACTGCTGTTGCCATGTGGATTGACAGATATTTTGCTTTCACTTCAACCAGATGTGACCGCAGTGAGACTGGTCAACTCTAACAGCAGCTGCTCTGGCAGAGTGGAGATCTT
>NW_022289362.1:0-1383 GCF_004355925.1 Anarrhichthys ocellatus
TACAGTTACATTTAAGTTGAAACTTCCCTCGTAGTACTTCAAACCCTCGACTAACTGGTCATAGAAGCTCTGTCGATGAGTGAGGACATGGAAAAGTATTGTACTCTGCACAAATGCATATTTTCCCCAAATGTATCTCGTATCTTCACGATACGCGATAAATGTGAGCTAAATATTCAAAATGTAAATCAGCTTAGCTAGAAAATTGTAACGGATGTATTTTGTCACATTGCTAGACTGCAACTCTCCAGAAGATGGCGGTAGTGCAACAACAATGGTACGTGCGTCGATCGAGGAAGAGAACGAAGAAGAAGAAAAACTCGACGAAAGAAAGGTAGAAACAAAGAAGAAGAAGCATCGCTCTGTCGCAAACAAACAAGCGGCAAAACCAACTTTGTCTTCACAAATATGTCGATTGTCTTTGTGCCAAAGAAACTGCGAGGAAGGGCGAAAATTAACCAAGAAACAATACAGAGGGTAAGACACCAGTAAATAGCATTTAACTAGCTATTAGCCTATTCTCCCGTACATTAAACTATGATGGGAGCTTGGGTAGTTAGCCGCTAGCTAGTGTTGGTTACTTCACTTGTTTATCCATCATTCTATCTTTGTTTACTCAGTTTGGCCTTGTGCACGCTGAAGACCAGCATCCATTTAGGGCTGTTCTTGGTGGAAATGTTTGGTGTTGCACTCAGTGACTTTGTTTCCAAAGGTAGCCAACACGTGTTAAAATCAACACATTAGCTAATGCATATTAGTCCATTTGTTTTCGTCTGTCCCAGTTGCTGGATGAAAACGACCAGATAATTCGATGCATCGCTGAATACCAGCAGAAAGGACGAGCAATGGAGTGTGTGCAGTAAGTCAAAACAACCCTCAGTGTCTGTTACCGATGCAGCTAACTGCTAATGCATTCTTATGTAATGAACATCCAGTGGTCCGCACACTGTCGTGAGTTGTATTGTGTAACGTTATCTATGCGGATACGCGTCTCTTTTCTAATCATTGCTTTCAGCTGCTGTTCTTTTTTCTCCCCAACAGATATCAACAGATTCTGCACCGCAACATCGTCTATTTGGCAACCATAGCTGATGCCAGCAACATGGATCCCTCCACACATGTGAGGACAAACTGCACAATTCACGAATAAGTCCTGCAGTAATAACAGAATTGGTATTGTTCCGTTGTTTGATTTGCTTATTTCTACTATGATGTTTCTGTTTCCAGCCTACATCTAATGAAAGCTCTGCTTCAACACCAACTGTGAATGGGCCCCGTGAGACATGATGGT
Source organism: Anarrhichthys ocellatus (assembly GCF_004355925.1). Classification (NCBI taxonomy): domain Eukaryota; kingdom Metazoa; phylum Chordata; class Actinopteri; order Perciformes; family Anarhichadidae; genus Anarrhichthys; species Anarrhichthys ocellatus. Next base: position 1,292 of record NW_022289362.1, read on the forward strand.
TTGGATGGGGGTGTGAACTCTGTGATGGGGAGGATTTTACATCACACAAAATATATTTATCATAACTATTATTGTTTTTCAATGATGTTACC
>NW_022289363.1:0-418 GCF_004355925.1 Anarrhichthys ocellatus
GTGTGTGTGTGTGTGTGTGTGTGTGTGTGTGTGTGTGTGTGTGTGTGGGGGCTGGAGAGTCAGCTCAGAGAGAAATAACTACACAACATGTGAACCTGACTGGAATGAGAAGAGAGCAGCAGAGCTTCATATGAAACCTGAGAGCTTCTTTTATGAGGTGGACGAGTGAATCTGAGAGAAGAGGGGAACTACAGGTCATAGTGTGTGTGTGGTGTGTGTGTGTAGTGTGTGTGGTGTGTGTGTGTAGTGTGTGTGTGTGTGTGTGGTGTGTGTGTGGTGTGTGTGTGGTGTGTGTGGTGTGTGTGGTGTTCTAAAATTAACTTACTTACAAACCAACACCTCACTAGTTGTTGTATGAACCAGTCTCAGTTTAGTCCTGATCCTCTATATGAACCAGTCTCAGTGTAGTCCTGATCCT
>NW_022289363.1:428-711 GCF_004355925.1 Anarrhichthys ocellatus
CAGTGTAGTCCTGATCCTCTATATGAACCAGTCTCAGTGTAGTCCTGGTCCTTTTATATGAACCAGTCTCAGTGTAGTCCTGATCCTTTATATGAACCAGTCTCAGTGTAGTCGTGATCCTTTATATGAACCAGTCTCAGTGTAGTCCTGATCCTCTATATGAACCAGTCTCAGTGTAGTCCTGGTCCTTTATATGAACCAGTCTCAGTGTAGTCCTGATCCTTTATATGAACCAGTCTCAGTGTAGTCCTGATCCTTTATATGAACCAGTCTCAGTGTAGTC
>NW_022289363.1:721-1383 GCF_004355925.1 Anarrhichthys ocellatus
CAGTGTAGTCCTGATCCTCTATATGAACCAGTCTCAGTGTAGTCCTGGTCCTCTATCAGACCTCCATCAGTAAAGAGACCATCAGAGAGAAGATGGTCTGTTTCTGTAGAGTTATTCTTAAAGCTCGTCATCGGAGCCACCGGGTCTGATTCTGGTGAACTCGGATGACATCATGCAGGTTCACCAGAACCTCCTCAGGAACCATCACAGAGACCATTCTGTCTCTTGTTCCTCTTCTGTTGTTCCTGTTTAAAACAGTTATCTACTAGGATTGCGGGCTAAGCACGGTCAATAACTCATTTATGTGGCAGAAGTTAAAACCAGGTTTTGTGGGACAGGGTCCACTCTGTGCCGACGCTCATTGGAGTGAAGGAGGGTTTCCTTTGTGGCCTCTTCCAGTTCTGCTCGTTGTGTTTTTGGAATCGGATGTTCATCTTCTTCAAAGCTTTGAGCGGACGTCAATAACCAAACAGGAAATAGCGTGTTCATGTAGATCCCCGTCACTAAGAGTAAGACGGGGATCAGAGGAAATATGTTTTTAAACCTCCACGTCTGAGATGACAAGCGTGAGTTATTTCAACATCCAGCTCTTCTTTCTACCACCTTGCACTGCCAACACACACACACACACACACACACACACACACACACACACACACACA
>NW_022289364.1:0-436 GCF_004355925.1 Anarrhichthys ocellatus
GCTGTTCAGCTGAGAGGTACTGTGGTGAAGACTCTTGTTTCTGCAGAGAAAGGTAACGGAGTGTCTCTTCTGAACTTAAGTTTTAGATTGTATTGTAATTTCACAGATACTCTTATTTAACAATGTATGTCTTCATAAAGTGTCTTTTTAAATTGTGACTTTATGTTTAAATGAAAATGTATTTAAAATTGAGATGTTAAATATAGAGAGTAAAAATGTGAAACATTGTAAATGTCAATGAATATTCATACTATTTCATCCACCTCTTATTTTGATAAAGCACAATTGTATTCATATTTCTAAATGCAAACAACTTTCCTTCCAGGTTTGAAGGCCCAGTATCTATACAATCATGAACAACTTGGTAATGTATTCTGTTTTTCTTTTTTGTCAATGCAGATTTACATGTTCTGTATAGAGTATGCCATATTCTGTG
>NW_022289364.1:446-1382 GCF_004355925.1 Anarrhichthys ocellatus
TATGTAAGTGGCCTCACAGGGAAATACTTTAAAATGTTGCTACCAACCACCAAATAATAAATCTATACTTCTCAAAATTAAAACTTCTTTCCCAAAGTATCCAAATCATCATGATGTACTGCCTGGAGCTGCTGCTTAAACACAGTGAATAGAAACGTTGTAGATGCACATTTACATTAGATAAGATGACATTTTAATGAGCTCCACGAGGAAACTGGCTCATAGGCACATAATGTCTCAAGGTTTTAGCTGAGCCTTACTTTATTCTTGTGCTAACAGCTTTGTTTGATTTAACATTATTTGTGGTCTGGAGAGTAAGAAACACTCATAACCCAATATATTGGTCTTCCTTATTCATGATTACTTTCTTTTAATTGTGTTGGCTATCTAAGATATTTTTAATTTTAAAAGACCCTACACCTGGCATCAGAAAAAAACGAGGAAAGATGATTAAAATATTTAAATTTTAACATTTGTGTACAGTACTTTCATAAGCTACATCATGTTTGTATTACAGATAAACAATAATGTACCATTTCAATATTGTACACCACTAAAATTAGGTTCTTGTTTAATTTCAATGTGGTTTCCTTTCTTTAAATATTATATTGACCTACTGTTTGGAATCATATTTCAGCTTCAATCCAACCCAGGGATTTGCTTGCCGCAATCGGGACCAGAGAAGTCGCTGGTGCCGTGACTACAAAGTCCGGTATGGGTGCCCATGCTAGAACAAAGCCCTGACTCCAAACACTGCGATGGATAAGAAGAGACAACGTTCAAGTTTTGATCACTTGAACTTTTGTCAGATTTTTCTTTCATGTTATATTTTATCTCTTATTTTTCCAGGTGGAGGAAGTACATGTATAATAGGCCTTTTTTACAGCAGACATTTTGACTTTTGACTTGTAGGAAAAGTAAAGATGAATCAATGAT
>NW_022289366.1:0-1380 GCF_004355925.1 Anarrhichthys ocellatus
TAGGGGTCCAAGAGGCTGTTCTGGTGGAGATAGGAAGACAGTTGATTGAAGACAGCACGTTCAAGTGTTTTGGATAGAAAGGGTAGAAGAGAAACCAGTCTGAAGTTCTTGACATCAGAGGGGTCAAGTGATGGTTTCTTCAGAAGGGGGGTGACTCTAGCAGTCTTGAAAGCTGTTGGAAAGCATCCTGAAACTAGAGATGTGTTGATGAGGTGGGTGAGGAAAGGAAGGAGTTCAGTCGCAATAGACTGAAGAAGAGGTGAGTGGATCGGGTTAAGGGAGCACGTGGTGGGGCGGTTAGATGCAACAAGGTTGAGGACCTCGTTGGGGGAGAGGGGAGCAAGATAGGGTAATAAAAGGGTATGGGGAGGGGAGGGAGAGCTGAGGGGATAGAGCTGGAGAGGGTATAGAGGGTGAGGGGGGCTGAGAGAAGGAGGATCTGATATCGTTTACCTTCTTGTCAAAGAAGTTGGCGAAATCATCAGGGAGAAGGGAGGAAGTCGGAGGAGGGGGTGGGGGTTGGAGGAGTGAAGAGAAAGTTTCTGTCACAGCTCTGTCATTTCTGTCTAGTTTTTTCCACCTTTCACTCACCTAATCAGTTCATTCAGTGCACCTGCCAGTCACACTCACCTCGTCAGCTCATTACTCGCACCTGCTCACTCTGCCTCTTCACTATTTAAACCCCTGCCTCACACACACACTCACTGCCAGATCGTTCTCCGCATTCATGCTAAACTTTCCCGCATTCTCCCATGGACTGATTCCCTGTTGCCGACCCTGCCTGTTCCAGACTACCTCGCTTTGCCTCTGCCCTGGTAACTTACTCAGCCTTTCTGTCCTTGACCACGAGAATCCTGTCGCTGATTCTTCTGGAGAATATTCTGCCTGTCGTGTGTTGAAAATAAAGAACTTAAATCATACCAGTCCTGGGTCCTAACTACACCCGTTACAGTTTCAAAGAGTTTTTTAGGATTGGAAGCAGAGGTTAGGATTTTAGAGCGGAAGAAAGCAGCTTTAGCAGTAGATAGAGGAGAAAAAGTGGAAAGAAGAGATTGGAAGTTAAGAAGGTCCTCCGGGAGTTTGCCTTCTCTCCATTTACGCCCAGCCTCTTAGGCTCCGCCTATCAGTACGAACTGAGTCCGACAGTCATGGGGCACGTGGGGTTGGCCGTGCAGGCCTGGAGGTGAAGGGACAGGGGTTGTCCAAGGAAGAGGAAAGGGTGGAGAGTATAAGGTCAGCAGCAGTATCAGGGGATAGGAGAGAGAAGGATTCAGGGTCAGGGAGAGCAGAGGTAACAGAAGAGGAAAGATCAGCGGGGGAGAGAGAGCAGAGAGGACTACGGGTAGAAACCATGTGGGTAGGTGGTGGAAGTAAGGGGGA
>NW_022289367.1:0-1380 GCF_004355925.1 Anarrhichthys ocellatus
ATATATATACACACACACATATATATATACACACACATATATATATACACACACATATATATATACACACACATATATATATATATATATATATTATGATACTGTGTGTCTATAAAGTATAATGTGTGTATATAAGGTATGATACTGTGTGTATATAAGGTATGATACTGTGTGTCTGTATATTCACTATACATAGGATCAGTTTTGTAAACAAAGAGAAAGCAGAAGCAGGTTGAGAAAAGAGAAGCCCGTATTACCAGAGCAGAACGGTCTGCCAACACCAGCTGCTATTGGCCGAGACCAAGCAGGGGCGGGTCTCAACGACTCCAGCGACCACAACCATTGGTCAGAAGCGCCTGACATGCAGAGGGGGTGGAGGGGGGGTGAGGAAGGGGGAGGCGGTGTGAGTGAGGGAGCCAGAGTGGGGAAAAAATTTGAAAAGTGGAGGAGGAGGAGAAGGAAGGACACACAGACAGGAGAGAAGAATAACAACAACTGTGAGTCACAATCAAAGAAGAAAAATACTTTAAAGAAGCAGTGAGCTGATGTTTGGCTCTTATATGAGCTCGAGTCCTCACATCACTCCAGTTCTGAGGTCTTTGCACTGGCTTCCTGTCCCACAAAGACTTGACTTTAAAATTCTGCTGTTGGTTTATAAAGCACTGAATGGTTTAGAGACAAAACACATCTCTGATCTGCTGCTACCTTATGAACCATCCCGACCCCTTAGGTCGTCTGGGACCGGTCTACTCTCTGTTCCCAGAGTCAGAACTAAACATGGAGAAGCAGCGTTCAGTTGTTCTGCTCCACATATCTGGAACAAAGTCCAGAAAGCTGCAGGTCTGCTGAGACCCTCAGCTCCTTTATATCAGGACTGAAGACTTTTCTGTTTGCTGCCTTTAATTGAACCAGATTCAAGGATATTAATACATTTCTGTATTTTATTTGTTACACTGCTTTTTAGTGTTGTAATGACTGTTTTTAATGTTTAAATGAATGTTCTTAATTGTTTAAATCTCCTTTACTTTTGCCTCATGTTTTGATGTTTTTACTGGTTTTATGTGAAGTACTTTGAATTACCTCGTTGTTGAAATGTGCTGTACAAATAAACGTGTCTTGCTAGAACAAACAGTGTTTCATCATCTGTTAGAAATCACAGAGCTCCATGCAGTCAAACAAAGTCCACATTCAACAGGGTAATGGTACGGGGGTCCTCAGTACGGGGGGGTCTCGGTACGAGGGGTATGGGGGTCTCGGTACGAGGGTCTCGGTACGGGGTTCTCGGTACGAGGGTCTCGGTACGGGGTTCTCGGTACGGGGTTCTCGGTACGGGGGTCTCGGTACGAGGGGTACGGGGGTCTCGGTACGAGGGGTACGGGG
>NW_022289368.1:0-1380 GCF_004355925.1 Anarrhichthys ocellatus
CCCTCCTTTACTTCCGGTACCTGGATGACATCTTCGGCCTCTGGGACCACACCGAACAGCAATTTCACACATTTTTGGACACCTTAAATGCACATCACCCGAAAATAAAACTCAAACACAACCTTCAACACCTTTCGGTCGAGTTCCTGGACACCAGGGTCTTCTTCCAAGAATGCAGCGTCCAGAACAAAACCCTGGCCACCAAAGTTTTCTTCAAGGAAACGGACCGTCACGCCCTCCTCCATAAATCCAGTTATCACCCCAAACACACCTACAGAGGTCTTATCAAGTCTCAGCTAATCCGGTTCCACAGGATCTGCACCCTCCCGGGCCATGTGGAGGAGGCAACCAGCACCCTTTTTGGCGCGTTGAGACTCAGGGGTTACTCGAAGCGCTTCCTGAGAACGATTAAGGCGGAGGTCGCCGACACCTTCAGAGGCGGCACCGACACCCCACAACCGCCTGCCCAGTCCCTCGTCCCCTTAATTTCAACATTCTCGGAGGCTACCCATAACCTGCTCAAGACCATCAAGAGCAATTTTCAGGGGACGAGGGAACACTGTGCCGCCCTGGAGGACAGCCGTGTGATCTCCGCCTTTCGTAGAAATAAAAATCTCAAGGACATCCTGGTCCACACTGACCTCAACAAGCAAGGGACCAGGAGGGAGGCGCTTCGAGGTTCGGAGATCGGTTTTATGCGTCTCCCCCATGTTTTTAACCCCCAGAGCAGACTCGGTTTTAACTTGGGGCAGGCCCTGCCACCCACAGCTTCTAATGTGGTTTATGCTCTTAGATGCAGGGCCTGCCACAAACTATACGTGGGGGAGACAAAGAATGAGCTATATCTTAGAATTAAACAGCATCTCTACATGATCAATAGTGGGAATGGCACGAGCGTCCTATATGTACATTTTAAACTCCATGGCTCACACGGTCTCCAGAGTGTGGGCCTGGAGAGCAGCGGGCGGTGGAGCAGGGCGCAGCGGCAAGCAGCGGAGAGGAAATGGATCCACAGACTGGGAACTATAGACCCGTACGGGCTGAATGAAAAATATTAACTCCCAGTCTGTTTTTTATTGGAGCCTCGCCTGCCACCCCTTTGTCTTTTCCCACGACCCCATTATATCTCCACCATAGCACTTCTTTTATATACATGTTTATTTATATTTATATTTATATATCTATATATTTATACTTTTTCTTCACGTGTGCTCTTAATATTTATGCATGGTTTTATTCACCTTTTTAATTCTTTTTATTGTATATTGTTAAATTATTTATTTATATTTTTTATTTATCTTATTTTTTAATTTATTTATCTCCTGGTGGAGACATACCTTATGTCCTCCCCTTTCCCCATAGGCAGACGAGGCCCCCCCC
>NW_022289369.1:0-1380 GCF_004355925.1 Anarrhichthys ocellatus
GTGAAGGAGAGAGAGAAGGAGAGAGAGAAGGAGAGAGAGTGAAGGAGTGAGAGTGAAGGAGAGAGAGTGAAGGGGAGAGAGAGGAGAGAGTGAAGGAGAGAGAAAAGGAGAGAGAGTGAAGGAGAGAGAGTGAAGGAGAGAGAGTGAGGAGAGAGGGTGAAGGAGAGAGGGTGAAGGAGAGAGTGAAGGAGAGAGAGTGAAGGAGAGAGAGAAGGAGAGAGTGAAGGACAGAGAGAAGGAGAGAGAGTGAAGGAGAGAGGGTGAAGGACAGAGGGTGAAGGAGAGAGAGTGAAGGAGAGAGAAGGAGAGAGTGAAGGAGAGAGAGTGAAGGAGAGAGAGGAGAGAGAGTGAAGGAGAGAGAGGAGAGAGAGAAGGAGAGAGAGTGAAGGAGAGAGAGTGAAAGAGAGAGAGTGAAGGAGAGATCATTCCCATGAGGGGATCTAGTCCTGGACCCGTCTAGTCTGGTTTTCATCAAACCATCTTTGCAGCCTCTCTGTCATCAGAATAACCACGAGATCTGCTCTGAGATCAGTGATTCACATCTGAAGCCTCAGAAGAGACGACAAAAACCCTGATTCAACAATTAAAAAACTGTTTGTTTGAAAACGCGTGATACAACATGCTAGCATACTTCTGATTGGTTATAGTCAGTGGCGGCTGGTCAATAGAGGGCCATGGGGCCTGGCCCCACCTTGAGCCACACAAAAAAAATAATTTAAAAAAATAATTATAATAATCATAAATTATACAAATTGTCAATATTTGTGTTTTTGAACTATGGAATGTACCCAGTAATATGTGTAAAATATGATATCTGCGTAAAATATATGCTTTTCCTGCTCGTGCTCTCCGCCTGTGTGCACGACACGTCTCAGAACGCGCAGCTAGGGGGCAAAATCGTTTTGGCCCAAAAGAGGCGGGTCTATGAAGCAGTTTAGCCAATAGCTGATTAAAGATATAAATGAGTGACATACAATTTAGCCAATCAGCGCCCTCAAATAGATTCAGTGTGGGGCCAAAACGATTTGGCCCCCCTAGCTGCACGTTCTCGTCAGGAGAAGTCTCTACAGGCCAGCGCCAGCGCCAGCGCGAGCACTACTCCTCCAAGCCTCGTTTGCAGGAGATTCTGCAGCCAAAGAGCTGATATCAGATCAGCCTGACCTCACAATCAGACAGCAGACTAGCAGGAAAGGGAAGCAGTACATGCGAAGCTTCTGTACTAGCTGTACACCAGACAGGTTTGGCTAGCTGGATGACGTCATGCTAATAACGTATTTAGCTTTTTAAAACAACGGGGACAGATCCAGCACGGACAGCTACATGAGTGAGGGATGAGGAGGTAAGGAAACATGAGAACACCAGGGTAGGGAGTGAGGGAGG
>NW_022289370.1:0-1380 GCF_004355925.1 Anarrhichthys ocellatus
AAGCCATTCAGAGGTGGACTTGCTGGTGTGTTTTGGATCATTGTCCTGCTGCAGAACCCAAGTGCGCTTCAGCTTGAGGTCACGAACAGATGGCCGGACATTCTCCTTCAGGATTTTTTGGTAGACAGCAGAATTCATGGTTCCATTTACCACAGCAAGTCTTCCAGGTCCTGAAGCAGCAAAACAGCCCCAGACCATCACACTACCACCACCATATTTTACTGTTGGTATGATGTTCCTTTTCTGAAATGCCGTGTTACATTTACGCCAGATGTAATGGGACATACACCTTCCAAAAAGTTCAACTTTTGTCTCGTCAGTCCACAGAGTATTTTCCCAAAAGTCTTGGGGATCATCAAGATGTTTTCTGGCAAAACTGAGAAGAGCCTTTATGTTCTTTTTGCTCAGCAGTGGTTTTCGTCTTGGAACTCTGCCATGCAGGTCATTTTTGCCCAGTCTCTTTCTTATGGTGGAGTCATGAACACTGACCTTAATTGAGGCAAGTGAGGCCTGCAGTTCTTTGGATGTTGTTCTGGGGTCTTTTGTGACCTCTTGGATGAGTCGTCGCTGCGCTCTTGGGGTAATTTTGGTCGGCCGGCCACTCCTGGGAAGGTTCACCACTGTTCCATGTTTTCGCCATTTGTGGATAATGGCTGTCACTGTGGTTCGCTGGAGTCCCAAAGCTTTAGAAATGGCTTTGTAACCTTTTCCAGACTGATAGATCTCAATTACTTTGTTTCTCATTTGTTCCTGAATTTCTTTGGATCGCAGCATGATGTCTAGCTTTTGAGGATCTTTTGGTCTACCTCACTTTGTCAGGCAGGTCCTATTTAAGTGATTTCTTGATTGAGAACAGGTGTGGCAGTAATCAGGCCTGGGTGTGGCTAGAGAAATTGAACTCAGCTTTCCAAAGATGTGATAAACCACAGTTAATTTATGTTTTAACGGGGGGGCAATCACTTTTTCACACAGGGCCATGTAGGTTTGGATTTTTTTCCCCCTTAATAATAAATTAAGACAAATTATCTTTGTCTAATATTTAAATTTGTTTGATGATCTGAAACATTTAAGTGTGAAAAACATGCAAAAAAATAAGAAATCAGGAAGGGGGCAAACACTTTTTCACACAACTGTATGTATGTATGTATGTATGTATATATATGTATGTATGTGTGTGTGTGTGTGTGTGTGTATGTGTGTGTATGTGTGTGTGTGTGTGTATGTGTGTGTATGTATGTGTGTGTGTGTGTGTGTGTGTGTGTGTGTGTGTGTGTGTGTGTGTATATATATATATATACACGTGTGTGTGTGTGTGTGTGTGTGTGTGTGTGGATCCTGCCCAGCCACAGAGCTCCTCTGGCCCGGATCTGTCTGTGGAGA
>NW_022289371.1:0-1380 GCF_004355925.1 Anarrhichthys ocellatus
TCTCTACGTCACTCCTCCTCAGTCCAGATATTAATATTAATTATAATTTAACTTGTTCCATAATCGGTTTGTAAAACATGTAAAATAACTGGTGATGATCTGCAGCAGCATTGAGGAAAACATGTTTTTTGTTTCATTCGTTTTTGTCTCAAACCTCCATCGATCTGGTTTTGTCTCTGCAGGAGATCAAGGACACGGTGGACGGTCAGAGGATTCTAGAGAAGAAGGGAAGTGCAGCGGTGAGTAAATGTTTATCGAATGATGCAGACAGACAGACAGACAGACAGACAGACAGGTGAATGACTCAGGAAGTGTATACTTTTAATAGAGATGAGTGAGACAGAATATATTTTGCAGAGTAATTTAAGAGCAACCGTGCATAAAAAGTAATAATTAGAAAGTAAGTCTCTGACGTGTGTGTGCGTGTGTGTGTGCGCAGCTGAAGGACTTGAAGCGGCAGCTTCAGCTCGAGAGGAAGAGAGCCGACAAACTGCAGGAGAGACTTCAGGAGATACTGACCAACAGCAAGACCAGGACAGGTACACACACACACACACACACACACACACACACACACACACACCTTTAAACCATGATGTCTCTGGTCCACCTACCAGCTGTTTTAATATATTGTATCACACAACAGGACTGTGAACAGACTTCATTCATGTTTTATTTTGAAGGATGATACTTTTTGCAAGAAGAAACTAGATTGGATTCCCTGTTATTTAGATTTCGGTCCAGGTATAAAAAATGTCTCGTGTTTATCTGCAGCTCATTGATCTCCATAAACTCAGAGCTCCATTCACTTTCAATGGGAAAGAACCTGACGCGCAACTAACTGGAACAGTATTTAAAATCCCCTAATTGGACTGCAAACCCCTGTAAATGCTTCAGTAAGGAGAGACAGTAGGTGTGTGTGTGTGTCCCCCTTACGTGGCTGAAATGTGATTGTAACGTGACCGATGGGTCCGATAATCGGCGGCGTCCTGACCCTGCGTCAGGAAGTTCTGGCTCAGTCCGGAACCTGCTGATCAATATTTAATGCAGCGCTCTGATTCCCACAGCTGACGTGGACACAGTGGCATCTGCTGCTAAAACACAAACGCGCGCACACACACACACACACACACACACACACACACACACACCTGCAAAGTCCGTCACTCTCTGTCTCCATTTAACTGAACAGTTTTATTTTCTTTTACCGACTAAATAAGTGTCTTCTGTTGTATATATTTCTCTCTTTTTCTGTTTTTACCCATTTTACACCTACGCACACACACACACACACCTAGACACACGCACGCACCTACGCGCACACACACACACGCACACACACCCAGACACACGCACACACACTTACACACACACACACAC
>NW_022289372.1:0-1379 GCF_004355925.1 Anarrhichthys ocellatus
CACAGATACACGGTCACACAGAGACACTCTCACACACAGAGATACACAGTCACACAGACACACACAGAGATGCTCTCACACAGAGATACACAGTCACACACATACACACAGAGACACTCTCACACACATACACACAGATACACGGTCACACAGAGATACTCTCACACACAGACACACTCACACACACACACAGACACTCACACACACACAGAGACACAGAGATACACAGTCACACACAGACACACAGAGACACTCTCACACACATACACACACACACACAGAGATACACCGTCACACAGACACGCACAGAGACACTCACACACACACACACACACAGATACACGGTCACACAGAGACACACAGAGATGCTCTCACACACAGAGATACACAGTCACACACACACACAGAGACACTCACACAGAGATACACAGTCACACACAGAGATACAGTCACACAGAGACACTCTCACACACACACACAGAGACACAGTCACAGAGACACTCACACACGTACACACAGAGATACATAGTCACAGAGATACTCTCACACACAGAGATACAGTCACACAGACACACACAGAGACACTCACACACACACAGAGATACACAGTCACACACAGAGATACAGTCACACACACACACACAGAGACACTCTCACACACATACACAGACAGTCACAGAAACACTCTCACACACAGAGACACTCACACACACAGAGACATACACATACAGAGACACTCTCACACACAGATACACACACACACACACAGATACACAGACAGTCACACAGAGACACTCTCACACACATAACCACAGAGATACAGACACACAGATACACTCTCACACAGAGATACATAGTCACAGACACACACAGAGACACTCTCTCACACACAGAGACACTCTCACACACATACACAGACAGTCACAGAGACACTCTCACACACAGAGACACTCACACACAGAGACATACACATACAGAGACACTCTCACACACAGATACACACACACACACAGAGATACACAGACAGTCACACAGAGACACTCTCACACATAACCACAGAGATACAGTCACACAGATACACTCTCACACACAGAGATACATAGTCACAGACACACACAGACACTCTCACACACATACCCAGAGATACAGTCACACAGAGACACTCACACACATACCCACAGAGATACACTCTCACACACAGAGACACAGTCACAGAGACACTCACACACACAGAGACACAGTCACAGAGACACTCACACACACAGAGACATACTTACACAGAGATACACTGTCACACACATACACACACAGAGACTCTCATACACAGACACACACACATACACAGAGACACAGTCACACAGAGACACTCTCACACATAC
>NW_022289374.1:0-1379 GCF_004355925.1 Anarrhichthys ocellatus
GTTGGGCATGATTGGTAGTAGTATATAGGTTGTCCCTCTGCGCGTGCCCTGTAAAGTGAACGAGATCGCGCGTGCACGTGAAAAAAGTGTGCATGATGCGTGCGCATTTTTTTATGAATTATACATTTTTTGCTGAAGGAAAGAAATTAAACAATACATTTTACAATGACATTGCATTGTAAAATGTATTGTTTAATTTCTTTCCTTCTGTACAATTTTCTTACAATACAACAATACATTAAACAATACATTAAATCTCAAAATCAAACAGTATAATTCATTTAATTAAAAGTAAAGACATTACTTAAATAAACTAATGGTCTTAAGTAGCAATAAATAATGTTGTATTAGTGTTTTGTTTATATGTATGCTTATGTATGTTGAACTTAAAATAGTTATTTCATTAAACTTAGACTAAAGAAAAAATAATTCAAGTGAACTAATGATTTTTAGTAAAGATTACTAATGTGGACTTAAATTTGTCTACTGCATTCATTAAGGTTATATGTTAACACAACTTGATCTGTTTAGTTCCTCCATTTGTAAAAACTTAAATGGTTTGAGGCAACGGGTTTCCACGCGATTTTCTTTCAACTAGTTCGGGCTAACAGTGTAGTTTGGCATTTCTGTGCTGCAATTTATTATAGGGCTATACCTGCTGTGTGCTGAGATGGTTAAGAGCAGTTGGGAACATCAGCTATTTACATTACAACAATTGATCAGCAGTTTCAAGCTCCGCATACACCCTCAAGTCATCCCCTTCCTCAGGCCCCCCCCCCCCCTGTTTTTGGCTTTGCACAAACATATTTTATTGCTTTCCAGTCTCTTCCATTGGCCCTTAGAGTTGGATTTTCATTCAAGCACCTTTTCTTCAGCATTCACTCATTTCTTACGCTGTACCATATAAGGGTCACTTTGCATTTAAGGTTTCAACCATATGCTTCAAAGTAATTTATGCCAGTTTGCAAAGCATATTTACACTATTAATAAGGGTGAAAGAAGTCCTCACCACTTAGTTAAATGATGGATTCCCTGAGTGGCATGTAACAAAATATAAATATAAATACATGTCTCCATTGACAGTTAGGTTCTCCGTAGTCATATACAATTTCTTCTCCGGGGGTTTATTTGTGTGATTGGACATGCACACAGGTGTGGGCTCTTCTGTTCATCCAGTATCTGTTGGTCACATAAGAACGAAAATCTGAATTACAGTCAGTTTAACAGGGAGTCATTCTGTGTTTATGTCAAATAATATTATGTTTAGGAGTATATGTATACACAGTATGATTAAAACAGATGATAAAAAACAAAACAAAGACTAACTAAGGCTAACTTCACTGCATTACTTATTATTTTAATTGTGCTGTTTGGCTTGA
>NW_022289375.1:0-1378 GCF_004355925.1 Anarrhichthys ocellatus
AGAGAGAGAGAGAGAGAGAGAGAGAGAGAGAGAGAGAGAGAGAGAGATATTCGGGTCAAACTTTGTTCATCATAATTTAAATGTGTGTGAAGCACAAACATCCCAAACTTCTTTATTTCCACTGAACAGTGAATCACACTTGTATTGACCTCACAGCAGGTCTTATGTAATGCATTCAATGTTCATTTATGTCTTGATATGTCTTTTTATTTATTTCATTGTTACGCTCTTCTCTTCTGTAAAACATGTTAAAGTGTGTGTGACTCACTCTTTGATGATTTCTCTCTCACAGAGCTTGAGAGGCAACATGTGTGTAAAAATACCATTTTATTACTAAATAAATACTTTATTAAAACAGTTAACCAAAAGTGTTTTTGTTGACCAACAGAAGCAGTTAAACCAGTGCCTGTTCCCAGATCAGTGCCCATGATGGACCCCACACTGCTCAACGCCCAGCAGCAGGGTAAGATCACACACACACACACACACACTCACTAACACCAAACTGCTTCCCGTCATGAAACTTTCAGCCGTTATTTTGACGTGTTTACACTGAAGATGAAACGGACACGTCTCTCCACACGTCTGTCTCTTTACATACGTGTGATTGTTTGATGTGTTGGTGTTTGCGTGTTCGACCTCGTGTTGTGTCATGAGTGTGTAAAAGCAAGCGGAGCCGTTTAGATGCAGAATATAAAGATGAATCCACCGATACAGATAATAAGCATCCCGTGAACTCATATTGATTCTTTCACATCTACTGTATTAGTACACAGAGCAGCAGCAAGTAGAAACACGGACTTCCACTCGACACAAAGACCAAGAGTGCACCTCTTCATTGGCTTTTAAATGCAGTTCATTGAGCACGAGTGTGTGTAACTTCTTAAACCGAGCTTTAGGTAGAGACTAAGCCTGCTGCTCTCTCTCCTCACACGGTGGGTCCAGCAGTTACACTTCTGTCCGATTGCTCTTAGACATTCAAATGAAAGAGACGATTTGAGAAACACATTGATTCTCCGTTCATGCAGATAAGTGAAGAGCTCCATTTAAAACACATCAAACAGCCTGAAGGAGGACGAGCTAATGACCCAGAGAACATGTGGATATGTGAGGCATGAAAGGTGATGATCCACTCGGTCAGCAGGGGTCTCTCAGCGGGCTGCTCTCTGGAGACCTTTAAGACCTTTATCAGAGGAGCAGGCGGCCTAATCACATCTACCACCTCTGGGTCCATCCAGTTTTTAAGCATTTAGTGCTCGACATGATATGTTTCATTTGTGTATTTTACAACAACTTGTTCTTTTTGCCTGACAACAACAGATCGTCCTCTCCAGATACATGGAGTACATGTTCATGTTCAGTGTTCCATAGAGCTCAC
>NW_022289376.1:0-1377 GCF_004355925.1 Anarrhichthys ocellatus
TATAATGTGGGGAGACATGTTGCACATTTTGTAGAACATATTCAGACCTCATTCAAACTAAAACAAACTACAAACTGACATGTGTTTTACCTGGCTGTGAGACAAAGTTTCTCTTTGCGGGAGTTGTTGTTTCTATAACATTAGAGTAGGAGTCAGGTATAGCCTGTGCCATTTTGTACACCCTATTTGGTCACTTACGGTAATTGAGCAACATGCTGTTGGGGATAGCAATGGGGATATATGCTGTTCCGTGGTTTAGTTTGATGAATAGAAGGAGAGGGGTTGAGAGGTAGAGTCTTCTTTTTTGCTGACCGCCAATATCGCAGTGATCATTGTTGATCGCTGTCGATTACCTTTGTACACCAATGAGAAAGTATTTTGAACGTTTTTGTCTCCCCCGGCTGTAAGACCTGTATGACTCTTCTTCAGCCTGAAGACGGTCATGGCCTTTGACCCTGTTGTCTTGGCCTCGAGCATCTGATGGAGAGCCTCTTGGAGAACCCGTGCATTAACTGCAGCATCATGCCTCCCGGGGTAAAGTCTACTAGGCTGGAAGACGTGGAACACCTGATGGGTGAGGTTCACCTCCCCCTGTCAGGGCAGTCGAATCCAGCCCAACCTACCCATTTCAAAGCAGCGCGAAAAAACGAACAGAATCGTAGCGCAAGTTAAAGGTAGGCAGCTGTTTGTTTGTAGCTCTGAAACATAACAGCAGACATAAGAAAATAAAAAGATTTTTTTGTTTTTTTTAAGCCAGGCTACAGAAAGTATATTCATATCCAATGATCTAGTAAATAATACATATAATGTCTGTGTGTGTGTGTGTGTGTTTGAGAGTGAGAGAGACTGTACATTTGTTGAAAGGCAGCAGTGGCTCTTATGATTAGAAATATAATATAATAAAATATGATTATTATTTTAGAGCCTTCAACATCAGCAGTGGGATGTGGCCTCCATGGGTCCCAAACTCCTCCCTCCCTCCCACTGTATATGTGGCACAATAAGTCATATGAGTTCATGAAGTACAATAGTTGCTTGGGTGTAGTGTAAGTTAAGTGAGTTTATTATGTTTCCTATGTGTTCATTTTAGTTAAAATGTGGGGTACAGTGTTATTTCTCGCCAACTACATTTGTAGGCAGTGTTGCGACATCAGCAGTGTCTGTGACAGAGAGCCAGAGGGAAGTCTCGCGTGAATACGCGAGAATATGAGAATCTCTGAACAGCATAGAAGAAGAAAGCGCTGAGAAGCGACAGCATACCTAAACGTATATCTTTGTATTTACAGAACCATTTTCATTAAATGTGTAGCACCAGATTGAGCCTGTGTGACGTCATTCTGTGCACCGCTACATATACTTTATATAATCTGAAAAAAA
>NW_022289378.1:0-1384 GCF_004355925.1 Anarrhichthys ocellatus
TGTGTGTGTGTGTGTGTGTGTGTGTGATACAGGTTGTTTCAGGTCCTCACACACACAATCAAACCTGCTGGTTCTGAATAACACACCTCATAGAGCGAGGACGCCCCCTCGTCTCACATCCAACACCACTTTAAACTCTGCTACCTGTGTGTGTGTTTGTGTGAGAGTGTGTGTGAGAGTGCGTGTGTGTGTGAGAGAGAGAGAGAGTGTGTGTGAGAGTGTGTGTGTGAGAGTGTGTCATATCCACAGAGACATATTACATGACTTCAGGAGGAAACTACGAAGGCGTTCAGAGAGCAGACGGTCGCTGAGATGATAAGAGTGAAAGATGAGTTTAGTTTGTTGTAAACCGATACCTCGTTTACTTTGAGGTTCTGAAGATGTGATGCTAACGAACGTCTCGTCCAACATTTCATCTCTTTGCTCTTCTTTAGTAGAAAAGGTAACGTCGGCAGATGTTAACAGATGCTCTCCGATAACGTGTCAAATATAAATAAACTATTGTAAGTTAACGCTCTCAAACCAGACCATGTGTTTAAAGCCACATTAACAGAATAACAGTTAAAGTGTTGAAAGCCATAGTTCATCTTTCATCTCCATAGTTTGGGTCAAATCCTCTCGTATGCTGATGACACTGTGATCTACGTCTTTGTGCCGTTAAATACGTATAAAATGCTTTAAAAGTTGAATCTAAATGCCAGACGTCAAAGGAATTCTTGGCTGGTCACGACAGCAGTTACCTCTCATGATGCGTGTGTGATGCAGCTGGGTGTGTGTTACCTCTCATGATGTGTGTGTGATGCAGCTGGGTGTGTGTTACCTCTCATGATGCGTGTGTGATGCAGCTGGGTGTGTGTTACCTCTCATGATGTGTGTGTGATGCAGCTGGGTGTGTGTTACCTCTCATGTGTGTGTGATGCAGCTGGGTGTGTGTTACCTCTCATGATGTGTGTGTGATGCAGCTGGGTGTGTGTTACCTCTCACGATGTGTGTGTGATGCAGCTGGGTGTGTGTTACCTCTCACGATGTGTGTGTGATGCAGCTGGGTGTGTGTTTCTCTCTTTCATGGCCGCTGTAGAGACGCTCGTGGTTAAACTGAATAAAAGAGCTGAACTCAAACAGGACGAGGAAGGAACACAAGAAGAAGAAGGTGTTTTAAAGATACAATCATAGAAGTGTCCTCTGAGTCTCTTCATCAGCTGCTCTGAAGCCGCCGTTCTCTCCTCTTTCAATCGCCATGGCAACACATAGCCAGAGGCCATTATTCTTAATGGCTACCTTGGGCCCCTCAATGTGTGTGTCTCTCTCTCTCTCCGTGTGTGTGCCTCTGTGTGTTACTGTGTACTGTAGATGTGTGTGTGTGTGTGTGTGTGTGTGTGTGTGT
>NW_022289379.1:0-1376 GCF_004355925.1 Anarrhichthys ocellatus
ATAATGCTTATAAAGATTATCCTAGTAGCAAACAATGGGCCGGAGCTGAAACAGAAACTTTATAGACTTATCCCTCCATGACACAGGCACTTGCTCAATGGACAAGTGATTGATCATAGGTTAATAAAGCAGTTGTCATTCCCTTTGATTTTTGCCCTGAGATTTACTTTGGAGGAAAGCTCTAAACTCTTGATACCACCAATACATTCACCATCAAACAGTCCCTTGTATTCCTGATTGAGTTATAAGAAAAGGAGCTTTCCTGCCCATATTGTCAGTCAGATTCCCATCTTGCTAAATGAGGAAGGAATAAAAAAGAAAAAAAATATAAAAAAAGTATTCCAAATGTTTATACATATTTCCTTTGACCCACCATTTAAATGACCCGTGTTAGTGTCAAACATGAAAAGATTAATGAAAATACTTCTGTGAACAATTTTGCATCTTTATTGTTCAGGCTTTATGCATAATAACAGAGGAACAGGTGGAAAGTCAGAGTTCAATCAAACATAACCTTTTTAGTTACTAAGGACAAGTTGTGCGAGATGCACAGACAAATTGTAATCTATGAGAACATGGTTCATCATTCCATTTAATTTCTCTGCCAAAGTTTGTGTGAACACAGTCCTCACGTCCTTTAAAGTTGTTTGGTTCTCCTGAATGCCAAAAGACAAAGTTGGCTGAAGACCCATCAGACCACATCCATGTTCCTTCTTTGTGGATGTCACTGAGTCCGATCCAGGTCCACGCCTCAGCAGGGTCAAAGTTCTTGATCAGGAATTTGACAAACTTCTGTTCCTGCAGACTGTGGATTGACACCAGGTTGGCTCCCTCTCCGACACAGTGGATCTCTGCATCAGCCCAGGTCATGTCTGTGGCGAGGTACTTGTAGCAGCGGCCGTTGAAGCTGTACCAGAACAAGGGACAGCCGGCCCTCTTTAGAGTCATTTTATGGTCATCAGAAGGAGGCACAGCACCCAGAGCCAGACCAAACAAGAAGAGGAACAGAAGCATGTTGGTGTCTGTCACAGGAGCAGGATGAGGGTTGTTGTGTTGGAGTTGATCGAGACAGGCTGCTTTCTTATAGAGGCTTCAGAGAGGGTGTTGTCACTGTTGGCACAATATTATCATTAGTCGCTGAACACTTTCAGCAAACACACAGTATCTCAACATAAGCCGGAATACGACCAAAAGCTCACCTGGAGGAGGCGCATTGAAGATATAATTAATTGCTATAAGTTTTTATTTTTAATTTCCTCAAGACCCCATCCAACTGTCAGGGTTTAAGCAAGAAGAGTAGCATGGGATGGACCCAAACGCAGAGAGACACAGGATTAGAACAACATTTGACTGTGATTTTAATAAAACAAAAAATT
>NW_022289380.1:0-1376 GCF_004355925.1 Anarrhichthys ocellatus
ACTTGGCCTAAATCCAAAAAACGTCCAGACAACGGATGATGATCCTTTTCGAGGGGCTAGCTCCTCACCTTCTGCTCCTGACATTAGATTTACCTTTCACACGACACCCGTGACCGTCTGTTCTGTTTGTCTCTCTACTCTTCTACTCGACTGCAGACAGAACTTTCTTTGAGGCTGCCGCTGCAGGGTGCGCGCATGACACCTCCTAACTCGTTCGCCCCCTGGTGGTCGGCTGACTGTTAGTTGAGGAAGAGCTTGATTTGATATGTAGCAGAGCTCGCATTTTAAACGTCAATATCGCTGGCGATCATGCTCATTTAATTGTGGCAGCCAAAATCGTGATCGCGATTCAAATTCGATTAATTGTGCAGCCCTAGGCAAAAGCATGTTTTAATTTGAGAGCGTTGCTTATTGATTCCACCTTAAGATTTTGAATTGTTTCCTCAAAACCCTGTCCTCACACACAATTAGCTTGCGATCAGTGACACAATACACCTTGATTGCTCTGAGAGATCCATGCTTTGTTTAAGGTGACGCCTCCTCACGTTGGCAGGGAGCTTAGTACTGTCTTTAGTTTGATCCAGTAGACTAATTGAGTTTTTATTTTCTAGTGAGTGTTGGTTTTCTAGAGGGGTCCGGGGCACGCTCACCTGGAAGAAAATGTGTGAACTGTTGCACCCTTGTTGCTATATTGAGAGCCGTGCGGAGGCGATCCTTCAATCATACATTTGTTCTGAGTTTGTAATTCAGAACATGACAAAAGTTTTAGGAAACACATGAGAACCCACACAGGAGAGAAACCTTTCAGCTGCTCAGTTTGTGATAAAAGATTTATGCGCAGCTCAGCTCTAAGGGAACACATGAAAACTCACACAGGAAATAATCCCCTTTAGCCCTTTTACCCAATCACCCCTCCGCATATCCCTTCAAGCGGTGGGCCCATAGGGTGGCGGCTCAATGTAGAGTTTTCGGGTTGTTCCTGGTCGAACCATATGTCTCACGTCCCGGAAACCAGACCCTCACCAGCAAGCTCCACTCCCAGGTCTGGCTCCAGAAAGGGGCCCCGGTTTCCCTTTTTTTCGGCCCAGCTGCCACAACTCTTTTCAGATGTTGAGTGAATTCTTGGTCTGAGGTCACAGGTCAGACACACGGCCCTAAACCATGTTAAGGTGATGATTTATTGGAAGGGTGTAACATTTAAGATACGTTGCTTTCGTTCATATTTTAACGTTACCCAGCTAGTGTTGTTTTACTGTTAAAGTTTTGCTTATTTGCTGATGTAAATATCTTCTTGTATGAAGTTATTTTGCATGTTTAGATCCAGAATTGCAGAAAAATACCAGAAGGCAATTCATGTGTTTATGCATTGACTTCTG
>NW_022289381.1:0-1376 GCF_004355925.1 Anarrhichthys ocellatus
CTGGTGGAAGTATTTAGATCCTTTTACTTCATTAAAAGTACTAATACCATTCTGTAGAAAAAAGAAAGTAAAATCCATGTACTCAAAACCTTACTTATTAATACTTAGTAACACAATAGTTCCCCTGAAAGGTAGTGGAGTAGAACTATAAAGTTATTTAAACGGGAAATACTTAAAGTACAAGTACTTCAAAATTTGTACAATAAATGAGTAGTTACATTCTACCACTAAAGAGTACACAAAGTACATTAATAAACTGTCCACTTTGACGAGAACGTTACTGCATGACGGTAGTGGTTCATGTAGCTCTATTATTATATGTAAATTGTCATTTATGGTTTTTCGGCTTTTGTTCTTTGAGGACGCCTGTTACGTGCCGTGTTGTGTGTGTGCTCTCCCTCTGTTTTCCCTCAGTGTCTTCTCGGGTGCCACCCTCTGTCCGGATGCAAGCTGCAGCGGCTGATTGGATGCGGCTGCGGACAATCGCGATTAGCGGTGGATAAGAGGAGAGGAGCTCCTGAAGGACAACCTCTTGGGCAGACCAGTCGTGAGGCTGTGCGGGTGAGTCGGTGTGGAGCTGACAACCCTTGGGCCGAACCTGCAGCTGAGACGCTGAGAGGAGTGTGCTGTGGATCACTCCGGGTACAGCCGTGTGGGCTGGTGTCGCCATTGTATTTATCACTTTGTGTCGCCCTGTGTTTGTCAGAGGGTAGTTTTCTTTTGCTGCCGTGCGAGCTACTAGCTATTTATCCAATAAACCATCCTTTATTAAAGCCTCTTCAGAACTCACTCTCTCTTTCCCCGGGAAAATTAACAGTTACTCCCCACATCCCTTAGATGTCAAAAAGGGGAACGTAACAACGCCGCTGGTTGTTTTAGAAAACAAAACTGTAGTTTAAGCTCACTGTGTTTAATCCTGTCTGTTACTCACCGTCTTTCATCCATCGTCAGGATTATAACTCTCTGAGTCCAAAGGAACTTTCAAACAATGTGCTGATCTTTCATTATTTTCATAGTCATAATGTATATTAGTGAGAATCATGAGGATATTAATGGACAGACAGAATCATCATGTTTCATCTTATTTTTATTTATTCATTTTGAACAAATACAATGAACAGGAAATATAGAAAACTGTCAGACCTGGAGACAGGTTCTCATGAAAATCAAAAAATAGGAAATTAATTTAAACTGACACCATGAGAGGAATCACTTCAGTTTATTTCATTTAAAGTTCCCCTATCTGACACGCTGACATGCTGACATTGGCAGAATGTCGAGTGCAGGAATCAAACTCAGTTCTTGAGGTTTGTGAGGCTTCAGTGTTATCGGCACATAACCGTGGTCAGCTACTACACCGATGTGCACCAAATATC
>NW_022289382.1:0-1374 GCF_004355925.1 Anarrhichthys ocellatus
CTTAGTTAGGTTGAGACAACTAAACTACTTAGTTAGGTTGAGACAACAAAGCTACGAATGCTGGATGAGACCAGCCTGGATATATAAAACAAATACAGTGTAATCCTCTTATAGTGTGGTTCTTCATGTGCTGTCATGTATGAAAACCCCCTCAAATGAACCCTGTAAGCAAACTACTTGATCACAGCTCTGAGTGTCCAGATGGAGGAGATGTAAACGCTCTCTGTAAATCACATCAGTTTGACTGCGTTTAAACCTGAGAGGACGACGCTAACTCTCAAACACCTGAGCTTCACCTGGCGGGTTTGTGACGAGAGGAGACGACGTTTACGATCAGCTCGTCACCTTTTCATTCAGAACGGAGGAACATAACGGAGGCTGCTGGGATTGTTCCAGCGGAGCAGATTTAAAACTCATTTCACTTCACATCGGGGGGGTGTGTGCGTGTGTGTGTGTGTGGGGGGGGTTGAGTGTTGGGGGGGGGTCTGACTTCAGCGTTTTTAAACCGGCCACTCCAAATGATGTCACCCCTCCGACCACACCCCAGTGCACTATGGGAAGCAATTACGACGGGCTCAGATTACAAGGCCCTGATGAACACACACACACACACACACTTTGAAGGCCAACACACACACACACGCACACACACTCCCCGGAGTCTCTCACCTATTACGTTAGAAAGAAAAAAAGAAGCAGAAAAAAGAAAATCAATATTTCAGCAGGAGTATTTTTAAAAGCTGCCGCTCGCCCTCACAGTTTGATGCTCGCAGTGAGAAGCCACCGCGCCGCCGCCAGTTTACCACCTGACCGCCCGGTGAGCCCGGGACCAGCACGCCACCACCACCACCAGCTCCACCGCCATCGACTCATCTCACAGACTTGACAAACTGAAACGAAGCACAAAAGCAAGCGTGGCCGAGCTGAGGACCGACCGCCGAGCTAACAGCGATCCGTCCTGGTTAACCCGCTAACCGCCTCGCCGTCGCATCTCATTTGTTCCCAGCTAACGAACAAAAAGAAACAAAAGCAAAGAGAGAGAGAGAGAGAAAAGCTCGCAGGCAGTTTGTGCTACAGAAAAAAAAACATCAGAAGAAGAAGGAGGGGAAGGCGTCGCCTCATTAGAAGGTCGAGTAAAGTCTAATATTGACTCTGCCGTGTTGTTGAAACGCCCTCTTCAAATAATTACTGAGGAATTCAGATGATGCTCCTCTGCTGCTAATTAGGATATGAAACAAGAGCAGCTTCATGCCCATTACCATTACATGATGATTCACTGGCCTCAGCACCAGAGAGTGTGTGTGTGTGTGTCTGGCCTTATTACAGCACATGAGCGAGCTGTGTGTGTGTGTGTGTGTGTGTGTGTGTGTGTGT
>NW_022289383.1:0-1374 GCF_004355925.1 Anarrhichthys ocellatus
CCACCTCCTCCTCTCCTTACTATATTGTGTGTGTGTGTGTGTGTGTGTGTGTGTGTGTGAGAGAGAGAGTGCGAGTGTGAGAGTGAGAGAGAGAGATTCTGGTCTGGTTTCATGTTGACAGTTGTGGATGGAGATAATGTGCTCATGTGCTCTGGTTGTCCGTCCGTCTGTTCTCTTTTATGCTAATTATGCTAATTCCACACCACCGATTGGAGGGAGCTGTGTACTAACTCCTGATTGGTTGGCGGAGGGATACGTCTGTGAGGCGGTTCTTCAGGTCCTCTTCCTGTTTGAAGCTTCAGAAGCTGGACTTCAGGGTTTAAACGCTCAGTTTGAACATTTTAAAAATGTCTGTGACTTGATCTGCACATATGAGGAGGTGGAACCATCGAACCATGAATTATTGATCCGAATGCTGCTAGAATATTGATGTATTGGTGGTTGATTGATGACAGGACGGATTAGTGTGTCCTGTTTACAGTCAGAGTATTAAGGAGCCTCATCACATCAAACTAGTCCCTCTGAACATCCATTAGCTCCCTAAACCTCCATGAATGCAGCCTGCCGTCTCATTGAAGCCTAATCCCCTAAAAACACCTCCAGCTGAGGAGAGTCAGTTCAAAAGTACTTTTTTCTCATGAAGGTTCCTAAATAACTTGAAGTTTCTAAGTGCTGAGGAAAGGCGCTTCAATGCTTCCTTTCCTATCTCCTTTACCAAAGGAAAGGAGATAAGGCGACCCACAATGCCTTGCGCCGTTGACCCACCATGAAAACCGACAATATGTTTAACTCCCACAGGTTTAATAATTATCTTCATATCTCATGTTGCTGAATGTTAATAGACGGTGACATTCATTTAGTTTTATTTGTATTTATTTACTTCTAACATTTTAAGTAAAAAAGTAAAGAATACAAAATAAAACCAGTACATTTTAACAGTTCCATTGATGTTGAATGAGTGAATAGTTTCTATTGAAGCATGTTGATTGCATTGTGGGTAATGTAGGCGCTGGAGAGGCCCCTGTGAGCTACCGGTTGAACAAGTAAACAAGAAGAGAAACCTGTCGACGACGCTCGACATCTGCAGAGAGCTTCGATCTCTTCCATCGTTGGACTTCTGAACGTCTCGTCGTTGTCTGTCAGGTTTTCATAGAAGAAGAAACCCGCGTCTGTCTTTGTACATTCAGTACATTCAGTACGTTCATGAAGCACTCAACTGGCATCGCACCTTCAACTTTGACCCTCTAGCTCTTATATCCTGTCTGTCCTCTTACGCCATGCAAAGCATTGTGGGTCAGAAAAGCAAAACTACACCTTGAGATAGATTTGATGTTCTCATGAGGTTCTGGTGATGTTCTCATGAGGTTCTGGTGA
>NW_022289384.1:0-1374 GCF_004355925.1 Anarrhichthys ocellatus
TCACACAGACCATAAAGCAGGGGATGCTTTAGGGGCGGGGCTACACATATGGTCACTTCCTGTTCATTGGTTGCAAAAAAACAGGATGGCAACAGACAAAATACCGAACTCAAGGCTTCAAAAATGCGGTCTACAGAACTGTATCCAGTTCTCTTTGTGTTCACAACAGCTCATCATAAAGATTACGTCCATGTTTTATAAAGTCTAATGTCCTCGGCCAAAGATTGTGAGGGAAGAAGCTCCACTCTGTGTTTTCTGTCATTTCACCAAACAGAGTGATACGTCGTCTCTCTAGCTGGTCAGGAGTAGCATCCTGTAGCGACCCTGTCTGGGTCCTCCAGCCACAGAGTGAGACTCCCACTGCAGTGGACACTCTGATGACCTCAACAACAACCACCTTCCTCCAGGCAGAGTGTGTTTGTACTGAAAGTGTTAGAGGAGAAATAGAAAGGGAGAGAAATGAAGAGAGATGGAGGAAGAGAGAGATTTGGATTTCAAGAAAGTTGAGTAGGTGAAGGAGAAACAAAAATGATTAATAGTGACGTGGCCTCCTCTTCTCCTGGAGCTTCAAAATAACTTAGTTCGGTTGAGACAATAAAACAACTTAGTTAGGTTGAGACAACAAAACAACTTAGTTAGGTTGAGACAACAAAACTACTTAGTTAGGTTGAGACAACAAAACTACTTAGTTAGGTTGAGACAACAAAACTACTTAGTTAGGTTGAGACAACAAAACTACTTAGTTATGTTCAGACAACAAAACAACATGTTTTTTAACTTTAAATTTCTCCTAAATTCACCAAGAGTTACAATTAGATAATGCCTCCTTTGCATATTTAAAACATTGTGATATTTTAATTCTTCGTTCAGCTCAGAGACATTAGAGAGGGAGATGAGTTTTCTTTATGAATTCAACGTGAGTAACTGATATACAGATGGTCATTTTGAGGGTGAAGTGGTCCTTTAATCTTTGTGCTCACTAAATAGAAGCACTGATTAAAAATCAGTGTCCTGTATGATTCAAATAATAGACAATCAGCCGCTCTGAGTACCAATTAGACAAAGTGCAAGTTCAAATGGAGTATGTGAAGATAAAGTTCAGATAAAGAAGAAGTATTAAGAGATATAAGTCATCATCTTTTCCTCTTAATTTCAGTGGATGTTTAACTGTAATGACAATTAAATCCTGCAAAACATCTACATTTACAAAGTTGATCTAATTTTATCTCATTCTTTCGGTCCCTACCCAAAGCTCATGACCAAAGGTGAGAGTTTGAACCAGGAGACAACCTCCGGTTCTGAAAAAGTGAATCCATGTCTTCATGTGTTAAAGCGGCATTCTCTCTAGTGTCCACCAGGGGGCGACTCCTCTGG
>NW_022289385.1:0-1373 GCF_004355925.1 Anarrhichthys ocellatus
TATATATATTTATTTATTTATTTATTTATATATATTTATTTATTTATTTATTTATATATATATATATATAAAGCAGAGGCCAGACGGACTGTACTCCTGCAGACTGCAGAGAGCTAACCGTGCGGACACATCTCATCTAATCTGCAAACATCATTAGCGAGAGAGGGACGGCTGCAGAACAGAGATCAGCTGATGCAACATAAAAAGAGACTTCAGCAGACTTACGTATCGTCCTTTGGTCTCTGTGGCCGCTTGCTGAAAGACGGGCTGCATTCTCTTACAAACGCCGCACCCTGAAAGAGAAATAACACAACAACAGAATGTTATCGGAGGGAAGCTTTGCTCTGACTGCATCGATACGACTCACAACACGTCATCTGACGAGGGAATTGGTTGTTGTTGTCAACAGCAGCTTGCAGAGTTCTGCTGTGAAAGATGAGACTGTAACAACTGAGACCAACACATGGAAGACCCAATACAAAGTCTTTCATATTAAAAGAGAAGACACTATTATGAGGAGATTAAGGCATCAACTGGTAAACATACACGCGTTGTGCACGTAGAGTCTGCAAGTGGTGGCGGTGTGATCAAGTGACTGTCCCAAATATTCACTGATTAAAACCCTATTAACATGTTTAGAGATTATACCAAGAAGGACAATTCATGTTTAGATTCTTTAGGTGTTAAAAAAATCTTCATGTGAGTAAATATTCAGCAGCCAAATGAAATAGCTTACAGGAGAATCAGTGCTGGTCCTCCTGCTCATCATTAATAGTTGAATTCATTCAGCAATAGACAGTTAGGAGGAAACTCTCACCGTCTCCAGCTCCTACGTTGTCATCGGTTTAATGTTTTATATTATTGCAGATTGAATCTATTTGTGTTCGACAATCAAAGTGAAAATGTCCCCTTGAACACCGGAAACAGGTGATTTTAACAGTTTTCTTATATTTTACAGACTAAACGATTGGAAACACAAAATCAGTAATAATGAAAATATATATAATTCAATATAATACAGTAGGTTCAAAGATGAGGAGGTTCCATGTATGTATTGAGGATGCACAAGTCCACATCTTTCATGGTACGTTTTTCATTGTTCTGCACAACAACAGCTGTATATTCTCTGTCAATATGTTGAATCAATCTATAAAAATAATAATAATAACAATAATAATAATAATAATAATAAAAGGACTCACAGGGAGCGTAGAACATCAGGAGGACCGGCCTCTCCTCTTTCTTCAGAAGCTTTCTGAAGTCCTTCAAAGAGAGAGAGAGGGGGAGACAGACAGAGGGAGAAAGAGAGAGAAGATTATTAAGACGATATGTACACACACACACACATATATATATATATATATACATATATA
>NW_022289386.1:0-1372 GCF_004355925.1 Anarrhichthys ocellatus
ACACACACACACACACACACACACACACACACACACACACACACACACACACACACAGTCAGCTGTGTAGTGGACTTTTTAAAGGTTTGTTAAAGGTGTGAAAAGTTTGACATTCAGTCAATTCACATATTATTAAAGGAAAAAGACACAAAAATATATATATATATTTATCTAATATATATATAATATATTATATATATATATATTTAACATAATAGAAGAGTAACAATGACCCAGATGCTGCGTTCAGGTACCTGAGCTCTGAGTCAGTGAAAAGCTGTTGTGATGTGTATTTAAATGTGAGCGTCCTATAAATCCATCATGTCCACCGACTCGTCCACGTTTAACTCAACAGATTGTTTCTCTCACAAAAAGACAAAAGATATGAATTCATGATCAAAACAGCAATTCAGAAAAAACAGAGTTTGTATCATTTACTTATTTTATTGTTATTATTAAAGAAATGTTCATTATGTAACAAAAATATAAATATATTCACATATTTTAAAAATAATACTGACTAATCAGAAAATCCGAGTCCCCTTAGGGACACCTGGTTAACGTCTCTGAGGACACCTGGTTATCGTCTCTGAGGACACCTGGTTATCGTCTCTGAGGACACCTGGTTATCGTCTCTGTGGACACCTGGTTATCGTCTCTGAGGACACCTGCTTATCGTCTCTGAGGACACCTGCTTATCGTCTCTGTGGACACCTGCTTAACGTCTCTGTGAGGACACCTGGTTATCGTCTCTGTGAGGACACCTGGTTATCGTCTCTGTGAGGACACCTGCTTAACGTCTCTGTGAGGACACCTGCTTAACGTCTCTGAGGACACCTGGTTATCGTCTCTGTGGACACCTGGTTATCGTCTCTGTGAGGACACCTGCTTAACGTCTCTGAGGACACCTGGTTATCGTCTCTGTGAGGACACCTGCTTAACGTCTCTGAGGACACCTGCTTAACGTCTCTGAGGACACCTGCTTAACGTCTCTGTGAGGACACCTGCTTATCGTCTCTGTGAGGACACCCGGTTATCGTCTCTGAGGACACCCGGTTATCGTCTCTGTGAGGACACCCGGTTATCGTCTCTGTGAGGACACCCGGTTATCGTCTCTGTGAGGACACCCGGTTATCGTCTCTGTGGACACCCGGTTAACGTCTATGAGGACACCCGGTTAACGTCTATGAGGACACCCGGTTAACGTCTATGAGGACACCCGGTTAACGTCTCTGTGAGGACACCCGCTTATCGTCTCTGTGAGGACACCCGCTTATCGTCTCTGTGAGGACACCCGGTTAACGTCTGTGAGGACACCCGGTTAACGTCTCTGTGAGGACACCCGGTTAACGTCTCTGTGAGGACACCCGGT
>NW_022289387.1:0-1372 GCF_004355925.1 Anarrhichthys ocellatus
CGTATACTGTCATCTAGTGGTAGAAATGGGTCAACACTTTTACTGTCCACAATCTGCGTTCACTAAAGCAACATCACAATATGTGGAGAAAAATAAATATCAGTGCCAACAGCAACAACGCTGCGCACTCAAAAATGACTTGGATGGAAAGAACAAAAAATGGTGCTTGTTTGAGGCAAGCAAGCAAAGAGGGAGGGACGGAGGGCAGCAAGCAGAGAGGGAGGTAGGCAGAGAGGGAGGGAGGCAGGCAAGCAGAAAGGGAGGGAGAAGGCAGAGAGGGAGGCAGGCAAGCAAGCAAGCAAGCAGAGAGGGAGGGAGGCAGGCAAAGAGGGAGGGAGGCCTGCCTGCCTCCCTCCTTCCCTCTTTGCTTGCTTGCTTGCCTGCCTCCCTCTCTGCCTTCTCCCTCCCTCTCCGCTTGCCTCCCTCTTTGCTTGCTTGCCTCTCTCTCTGCTTGCTTGCATGCATGCATGCCTCCCTCCTTCCCTCTTTGCTTGCTTGCCTCCCTCTCTGCCTCCCTCCCTCCCTCTCTGCTTGCTTGCATGCATGCATGCCTCCCTCCTTCTCTCTTTGCTTGCCTGCCTGCCTCCCTCCCTCTTTGCTTGCTTGCCTGCCTGCCTGCCTCCCTCCCTCCCTCTTTGCTTGCTTGCCTGCCTCCCTCCCTCTCTGCCTGCCTCCCTCCCTCTCTGCCTGCCTGCTTGCATGCCTGCCTCCTTCCCTCTTTGCTTGCTTGCCTTCCTCCCACTCTGATTGCCTCCCTCCCTCTCTGCTTGCTTGCTTGCCTGCCTCTCTGCCTGCCTGCCTCCCTCGTGCAAGCAAGCAAAGAGGGAGGGAGGGAGGCAAGCAAGCAGGGAGGGAGGGAGGCAAGCAAGCAGGGAGGGAGGGAGGCAGGCAGGCAGGCATGCAAGGAAGCAGAGAGGGAGGGAGGCAAGCAAGCAAGCAAAGAGTGAGGGACGCAAGCAAGCAAAGAGGGAGGGAGGCAGGCAGAGAGGGAGGGAGCAGCCCTCCCTCCCTCTTTGCTTGCTTGCGTCCCTCACTCTCTGCTTGCTTGCCTGCCTCCCTCCCTCCCTCCCTCTTTGCTTGCTTGCCTGCCTGCCTGCCTGCCTGCCTCTCCCCCTCCCTCCCTCTCTGCCTACCTCCCTCCTTCCCTATTTGCTTGCCTCCATCATTGCCTGCCTGCCTCCCTCTCTGCCTGCCTGCCTCCCTCCCTCCCTGCCTCCCTCTCTGCCTCCCTCCCTCCCTCCCTCTCTGCTTGCTTACTTGCCTCCCTCCCTCTTTGCTTGCCTGCCTGCCTGCCTGCCTCCCTCCCTCCCTCGCAGAGAGGGAGTCAAGCAAGCAAAGAGGGAGGGAGGCAAGCAAGCAGGGAGGGAGGTAG
>NW_022289390.1:0-1372 GCF_004355925.1 Anarrhichthys ocellatus
AAAGCAGGGGATGCTTTAGGGCGGGGCTACACGGTGATTGACAGGTCGCTACCACTGCGTTGATCAGTCTGGAAGTTGTCCGTGTTTTCGTCTTTAACCATTTCACAATGTGTGTGTTACTTCATGAAAGTTAATTGTAACATTTTGGTCGCCTAAAAAATGTCTAATTCAGCATTTGGTTGTACTTAGCTCCGCCCTCTCATGTCCATTCTGGATGCAAAAAAACAAGATGGTGACGGCCAAAACGCCAAACTTGAGGCTTGAAAACGTCATCAACAAATCACGTCACTTCTTATTTACAGTCTGAGTACATAAAATCACATGGGAAATATTGTTGCCCGCGAAACCAACCTACGGTATGATAGCTCCTCAGGCGCACCACGCACGTGCTTCTGTAATGAAGTTACCGTCTTTGCAGCCATCAGAAGGCACAGACGGCAGTATAGTTGCATAATTAGCTGCTCCTCTTCCACTTAATGGCGACAGATGCTCTGCGTCATAGCAGATGTGATAATTAGAACCTATTTGTACTAATACCTACTTCATGTACCAGTTTGTAAGGATACATGAGAAAAGTTAGGGATTTCCTGAATGAAAGAAAGTTAAAGGGGGGGGGGGCAGACAGATGGAGGCCCAGTGGTGAAGGCGACACTGCCTCCTCCAGAGTCTCCTCATGTGGGCTCAACCTTGGCCCCCCCGTTCTCTCTGCCGATCTCCGACCCGCTTCACCTTCGCCCAGAGGGGCACCGCGGCGTCCTACAGGCTGGCAGCTGTTTTTTGGGGAGCCGTCCTCTCCCTCACCCTGATGTTCCTCACCTTACACCCGAGGGAGGGGGCAAAGGGATCCCACCCCCGACTTCAACTTGTCTTCAGTGGCAACACTGATGCTTAAACAGTAGACTCCTGTAGAAACACCGCACTGCGTAAAGTAAAGGACGAGGGACGGGTATCGTTAGGCGTGTATTCATACTAGTGCCCTTATTGATTCTGCTGATCAGTTCGGTTCCTCATCGATACTCTTATTGGTTCTTTTTGGTTATTTTGTGAGAAAAAAAGACAATTAATTAAGAAAATAATCCACATTTCTTTATTATTCTCGTATGTAAACAAAAAGTCTTTCTTGAGCAGCAACACAAGAAGTTCTAAAATCTTTAAACTACATTCTCATCTAATCAATGATCTCAGTGATCATCTCTCATTGATGATCCTGTTCTTCTGATCAAACTCCGTATGACATCACTACCGTATGACATCACTACCGTATGACATCACTACCGTTACCTGACGGCTGCTCCACAGACAGACTGATGTTCTGCTTGTTGGTCACATGTTGTGATGAACTCACTTGTGAGGGTTTTATTGTGTTTGAGAC
>NW_022289391.1:0-1372 GCF_004355925.1 Anarrhichthys ocellatus
TTAGTCTTCTATTTATCTATCACTCACTTTTTTTGTTTAGTTTTCCTATATTTTGGTTTTGACAAAGATTTAATAATTTATCTGTTCTCTACATTTTCCACATATCATTTCCAATTTTCTTTATGCTTATATGATAGTGAGGCGGCCGTAGAACATTTACTTTCCACCTCTGTGTGTGTGTGTGTCCAGAGATACTTACAGTGTAAACCAACACGGATTGAGCCCTGCCGAAATTGCTGGAAGTTCCTTTGCTGATGGTCATGTTGGTGAACAGCCACTCGGACTGGGGCATCCTACTGAGAGACCACTCAATTTTCCATTTGGTTTCAGCATAATTAATAAGTTCTAAATCGTTATCTGAGTTGGGAGATAAAAAAAAAAGTAAGGTTTCCTTGCGTGTTAACAAAGGATTGTATCGTATGTGTGTTCAGGTGACAAGAAACTGTAAAAGTCATTAAAGCACACACATTCAAACTCAAACACACATAAGAACACATAAACAATGCAGAGGAATTCATAAATCTTCAAACACAACAGGTTAAGGGCTCACCAGAGTGTACGATGGACTGGAAAGACAGTTTGCAGCTCTGAACGTCGAAGGGAAATTTGTAAACTTTCATCGGGCAGGTGCTGACCACCACCATGTTGGTCTTAAGAAAGACCTCTCCGTCCCAGTCAAGGAGGAGATAAGGACTATCAAGAACCTTGTTCTTGTCTATCCTGAATGAGAACAAATTATTTTAAATTATTTTAACTGAATTTCACATAATGTATTACCTATAACACTATACAATATAACAAGAGTGTAGTAACTTATAAAAGAAGAAATTACACAGTCTTCTTTTTACAGATGAAAACTTAAATTCAGAAGAAGCAAAATATCTCAATTCAATACACTCAGGGGGTTTGCTTCTGCCGTGTTGGTCGGTCTGGTATGATCGGTACAGTATCTTATGGTGGCTGATGTTGATATTCGTCAGTTTGCTGACTTTATGACTCTTCTGTACTTCTACTACTGTTACAATATACTTTAGCATTGAACATGTTTTACTTGTAGCCACGGTGGCTGCTGTTTACCAAACGTTAAAGTCAAACTACATTTCCCCCATGCATATGAAATAATTACAGTGAACAGACAGGTAGCCAACACAAAGTGAAGGTAAAACAAGGTGGCAAAACCAATATTCTGGGGCACTTGGTTAGTTATGGTATAATTAATTCCCCCAAAAAATGAAACTAAAATGGTGAAAACTGTGTGATTCCTGGGGAATAAAACAAAAAAATCTGAGAAAAGCATTTCCAACATTATGGAAAAGGTATAGCTGATAATAAACTTAGAAATTTGGTGCAATATTAATGTTTGGGGTAGAAG
>NW_022289392.1:0-1372 GCF_004355925.1 Anarrhichthys ocellatus
ACACACACACACACACACACACACACACACACACACACACACACACACACACACACAGTCAGCTGTGTAGTGGACTTTTTAAAGGTTTGTTAAAGGTGTGAAAAGTTTGACATTCAGTCAATTCACATATTATTAAAGGAAAAAGACACAAAAATATATATATATATTTATCTAATATATATATAATATATTATATATATATATATTTAACATAATAGAAGAGTAACAATGACCCAGATGCTGCGTTCAGGTACCTGAGCTCTGAGTCAGTGAAAAGCTGTTGTGATGTGTATTTAAATGTGAGCGTCCTATAAATCCATCATGTCCACCGACTCGTCCACGTTTAACTCAACAGATTGTTTCTCTCACAAAAAGACAAAAGATATGAATTCATGATCAAAACAGCAATTCAGAAAAAACAGAGTTTGTATCATTTACTTATTTTATTGTTATTATTAAAGAAATGTTCATTATGTAACAAAAATATAAATATATTCACATATTTTAAAAATAATACTGACTAATCAGAAAATCCGAGTCCCCTTAGGGACACCTGGTTAACGTCTCTGAGGACACCTGGTTATCGTCTCTGAGGACACCTGGTTATCGTCTCTGAGGACACCTGGTTATCGTCTCTGTGGACACCTGGTTATCGTCTCTGAGGACACCTGCTTATCGTCTCTGAGGACACCTGCTTATCGTCTCTGTGGACACCTGCTTAACGTCTCTGTGAGGACACCTGGTTATCGTCTCTGTGAGGACACCTGGTTATCGTCTCTGTGAGGACACCTGCTTAACGTCTCTGTGAGGACACCTGCTTAACGTCTCTGAGGACACCTGGTTATCGTCTCTGTGGACACCTGGTTATCGTCTCTGTGAGGACACCTGCTTAACGTCTCTGAGGACACCTGGTTATCGTCTCTGTGAGGACACCTGCTTAACGTCTCTGAGGACACCTGCTTAACGTCTCTGAGGACACCTGCTTAACGTCTCTGTGAGGACACCTGCTTATCGTCTCTGTGAGGACACCCGGTTATCGTCTCTGAGGACACCCGGTTATCGTCTCTGTGAGGACACCCGGTTATCGTCTCTGTGAGGACACCCGGTTATCGTCTCTGTGAGGACACCCGGTTATCGTCTCTGTGGACACCCGGTTAACGTCTATGAGGACACCCGGTTAACGTCTATGAGGACACCCGGTTAACGTCTATGAGGACACCCGGTTAACGTCTCTGTGAGGACACCCGCTTATCGTCTCTGTGAGGACACCCGCTTATCGTCTCTGTGAGGACACCCGGTTAACGTCTGTGAGGACACCCGGTTAACGTCTCTGTGAGGACACCCGGTTAACGTCTCTGTGAGGACACCCGGT
>NW_022289393.1:0-1371 GCF_004355925.1 Anarrhichthys ocellatus
TCTATACAACCAGAGGAGTCGCCCCTGGTGGACACTAGGGAGAATGCAGGTTAAGGACCCGGTTTTAGAAGGTTGCCGCCTGTTCAAAATATACAATATAAAGTACAACAACATAAAGGCTCTGTAGTCCGAAACCAAGACGGTAAACTTTATTAGTCTTTTCAACGTTGACAAATTTAACACAGACCAGATCCACTCCTTCTGTTCTTACCTTTCACAATAAAAGCCCTAGATATATACACTGTGTAACTTTTTACCAAGTTCACTCAGAGCATTTCGCTAGAAGGAAACTCACTAAAACATCTTCCAGTAGCTTAAACTCTACAACAGTTTAGCTCAGACTGACAGACGCTGCTCTGGGTCAACAGGATCCTGGTCTGTGAATATCTTTAAAACTTTTATTGAAAAAGTGTTTGCAGCTGTGGCAAATTTGCATCGATGCTGGTATGAATTGAAGTGAAATATTGGCAGCAGAGTATTTAGATTTACAAGATCCTAAAAGATCTAAAGATGAAGCTTTAATATTAACTGCTATGTGATTTTGTTTGTGTCCAGAAGTTTGTTGTTAAGAAGAATAAAACTGCCAATTTTGGCGAGTTCGGATGTAGCGATAAGAAAGATTCTAAATTAAATCAGCAGAGAATTTAAAGGAAGATATGAATGTTTAGGAGAAGCGGCTCCAAGTTGGAAAATCACCATACATGGGTAAAAGAAAAGCCTTTCCACAGCACGGACAAAGACCGGTGCGGATTATTTGCACATAACTTTTGTAAACGCAGATTTCACGGCGTGTAATGAAAGCTTCCAGGGCGGAAAATACAACAACTATATATTAATTTTCTTCAGATTCCCAAACATAGAAAGAAATCGTCGTGCAGATGGACGTCAGATTCTGCAACGAGGAAGAAGGAGCACCGACTGTTGAAGCTGAACGCCAAAATAAGAGCTTCTTTCTTCTCTTTCTTTATGACAGAGTTAAATCTGGTCGTGTGTTGATCCCTGGTGTTCATGTTCAACCCCGAAAACCTCACAGTCCACATGGAAGGTGGGTTTGGTCCAACAGCAGCCCTGCACACACAATACAGCAAGTGTGTATGTATGTATGTATGTATGTATGTATGTATGTATGTATGTATGTATGTGTGTGTCGAGTTTCCCCATGAAGAGCTCCAGCAGAGAGGCGAACACACACACACACACACACACACACACACACACAAACACACACACAGTGTTTCTGACCAACCCATGCTCTCCAGTGACTCACCACACACACACAAAATCACCGCCACTTCACTCACTCACGCACAACCTGGCGCACTCATCACACACACACACACACACACACACACACACACACACACACACACA
>NW_022289395.1:0-1371 GCF_004355925.1 Anarrhichthys ocellatus
TCTCCTCTGTCCTCTCCTTTATCCTCTCCTCTGTCCTCTCCTCTGTCCTCTCCTCTGTCCTCTCCTTTATCCTCTCCTCTGTCCTCCTCTGTCCTCACGGGACGACGTCAACCAAATGTGGCAAAAGCAGCAACAGGAGAGAGGAGACAGTGCTGACAAGCTTACAGCTGGGCCATTGTGCACTAAACAAAACACTGACACTGATAGAAAACTATTATTTATTTTATTGTTTGCTTTACTTTGTTTTGGGGGTAAAGAGTGTAAGTCTATTCTCTGATCCACACTCCGGAGCAGAAGGTGGCGGTAATGCTCCAATAAAGATGGATGCCAACCGCCGTAAAACCAGCAGAAGAAGAAGAAGCGGAAGAACAAGCTAATTCGTGTAGTTAGCAAGTCGACAATAAATAAAAAGAAAAACGAACCCGGTGAGTACACGTTGTGTTCTGAAAACATATAGTGCATATCCTAATAGTAAGTTATGAAATAAATACAGCTCATGCTTTTGTTGCATGAGCACAAATCTTAACAGTTTTAGCAACCTAGCTAACATCAGCGAAACAAGCCACTTGCTAACGCAGTGAGCTAACAGTTAGCCACAGAGTAGCCTATCAGAGTTTACACAGAACTCCATTCAGAAATCTGTCAATTCAGAAATATCTAGTTAATTAAAAGACGTACAAGCCTAGAACAACATTATTCACAACCGGTAGGATGCACGTTATTATTCGGCATCTATCACCTATACTATTTTATACTGTGTTAACATTAATAACAGTTTGTTCTGGTCCTACTAAGTCTGCCTCCATCCATTTTTTCTATGAGAAGCCGTTAAAACGGCAGATTTCTGCATGAGGTTTGGTGCATCAACGCTGCTCCAACAACACTCTCAATCTGAATGAAGGTGCGACCATGACAGCTGCTCCTTCAGTTCACACCAAACTCCATTCAGAAATCTGTCAATTCAGAGATGCATAGTTCAGTAAATATAAAAACATATTGGCACATTAATCAAAACCGGTAGGATCCACTTAATCATCCGGCTTTCAGCCAATACTCCATTAATACAACGTTAAACTTTAGAACAGATGTTTCTGTTCCTACTAAGTCTACCAGAAGCTGTGCCCTGCACCTTTAAAACTACGTTTCTTTAATGGGGTTTTGTATGATTTTAGCGTGTGTTTTTGTATGATTTTAGCGGATGTTTTTGTGTGATTTTAGCGGATGTTTTTGTCTGATTTTAGCGGATGTTTTTGTGTGATTTTAGCGGATGTTTTTGTCTGATTTTAGCGGATGTTTTTGTCTGATTTTAGCGGATGTTTTTGTGTGATTTTAGCGGATGTTTTTGTGTGATTTTAGCGGATGTTTTTGTGT
>NW_022289396.1:0-1370 GCF_004355925.1 Anarrhichthys ocellatus
TATCAATGAGTCTGGTGTGTTTGAGGAGAGCATGCATCAAGTCTGTTTCTCCAAACTCCCTCTTCTGAATGTAAAACTGTGACTGTAGTAGTACCTCGTACATCAGTACTGTCCCTTTAAGGGCTCACAGGTTCTCCTATCGGCCCTTTATTTCTCCATGCTGTTGCTTCTCTCCTGCAGCTGAATGTCAGCGTTGTGTTTAGCCAACAGCTTTCAAACCCAACACTGTGGGACTTTCCCACGGGTCCATGAACGCACCGTTAATGACTGGAGACGCTTGTGGAGGTTTTACTGTGATCGTCTCGTGTTTAGAGGTTTTACTGTGGTTTTACAGCTCACGTTTAATCCACAGCTCATGTTAGCCACATTTATAAAGTCTGTTTTAAATGATCTCATTAATTAAAGGTTTTTTGTTGTTGTTTCGCTGCCTTCAAGTGACGAGAAAAGATAAGAAAATACAACTTTAATGCTCCAAAATGTAGAATGAATAAACAGAGAAGATGAAATTGTGTGTGTGTGTGTGTGTGTGTGTGTGTGTGTGTGTGTGTGTGTGTGTGTGTGCTGAGTCACAGAGGGGCGGGGCTGACAGGAGGTGGGTGTGACCGTAACAAAACTAAAAGTACTAACTGATTTCCCTGAACGCCTCTCTGTCCCTTCAGTATGAATGGTGCAGCAGTGTGAGACAGACAGAGGACAGACAGAGGACAGGTTGAGTCTCTTCAGGGCAACATGAAGTCAGTCAGTGAGTGTTGGAGCAGCTGATTTAAAGCAGAAGAAGAAGAAGAAGTGTTGAGGTGAGTCTGATGTTCTCTCATGA
The DNA here is from genome assembly GCF_004355925.1 of Anarrhichthys ocellatus. NCBI lineage: Eukaryota > Metazoa > Chordata > Actinopteri > Perciformes > Anarhichadidae > Anarrhichthys > Anarrhichthys ocellatus. Next base: position 818 of record NW_022289396.1, read on the forward strand.
ATTAAACTTTTCTCTCTTTTCATAAAGCAAACGAGGAAGCAGCTCGTGACTTTGATATAAAAAACTCAACTCTGCACATTGAACTTCAACTCTTTTCTTTCCGACTGATGTTGGCAGCTCGTGCAGCTCTCTCGTGCAGCGCCAGGAGGAAATGTGCGGTGTCAGTCATAGATAGTAACCCGCTCTTCCTCTTCCTCTCGTGTCTCTTAAGACTTCTTCAATGACTTCACCTGCGAGTCTAACTCTGTCCTGCGTTTGCTGCACCCGTGAACGCACCACACGCTGACAGGAGCAGCAGCTCTTTATTATTATTAATATTCATGTGACTGGTTTCTTTTTTTTGTAAATGTGACGCTCATCGACAGATGACGTTTGTATGTTGAGCGTCAGTAGTGCATTCAGGTGCGGTCGGAAACGAGGGTTGTACTCTGCAGCCTCACAATTCAGACTCCAAAAACATCATTAAAAAGTGACGACGAATGAAGATTTCGTGTAGTTCAATAGTCGCTGTGCTTCCAGACACTGATGCTGTTTGTAATGTTTGATCTGCATG
>NW_022289397.1:0-1369 GCF_004355925.1 Anarrhichthys ocellatus
GTGTGTGTGTGTGTGTGTGTGTGTGTGTGTGTGTGTGTGTGTGTCGAAGCCTGAGGAATGCCAACTGGGCCGACTAAGAGGGTTGAGGAGAGGTGTATTCTGGGTAAAACCTACTTCCTGTCTGTGATGGATTCACGTGACATCGGACTGAGTCCAGCTCTTTGTTCTCCATCTGAGGGGCGTTGGTTGTCACTTCTGACCCTCAGTGATGCTGGTTTTAACCTTTAAAGGTGTTAAAACTGATGTTTTTTGGTGTAAATTCATATCTGAATTACAAATTAGATATTTTAATGGGGGTGTGAAGTTCTGAACGGATTCTTTTCCTCTTAAAACATCGTTCAAACACACAGGACGACGGACACAAAACGGAGGACTTTATTTTTCTTCTTCATGCTTATGTTGTTCTGCACGAATATTGTGAAGTTCACACGGAAACTGTAAAAGACCAAAAGCATAAATGCTCTCCAGTATGAGAGACGTGTGTCGACCACATTTATTGACCCATAATCTAAAATGAACACTAACAGAATAAAGTTTACTAAAGTACATTTGATGTGTTTGATAGAGCTGCGGCCCAAATAATACTATAATACTAAGCAACCAATCCCGCCCCCCCCCCCCTCAATATGAACGTGATATGTGACATTCAGTAAAGAGGTCTGTCAGAGAGGATTACTGTCTGTGACACATTAGCACCTGAATGAACTCACTGCTTTCAGCCTTCAGGCTGTCTGAGTAAGTCATCATAGGGGGGGGGGGGGGGGATTGGTTGCTTAGTATTATAGTATTATTTGGGCCGCAGCTCTATCAAACACATCAAATGTACTTTAGTAAACTTTATTCTGTTAGTGTTCATTTTAGATTATGGGTCAATAAATGTGGTCGACACACGTCTCTCATACTGGAGAGCATTTATGCTTTTGGTCTTTTACAGTTTCCGTGTGAACTTCACAATATTCGTGCAGAACAACATAAGCATGAAGAAGAAAAATAAAGTCCTCCGTTTTGTGTCCGTCGTCCTGTGTGTTTGAACGATGTTTTAAGAGGAAAAGAATCCGTTCAGAACTTCACACCCCCATTAAAATATCTAATTTGTAATTCAGATATGAATTTACACCAAAAAACATCAGTTTTAACACCTTTAAAGGTTAAAACCAGCATCACTGAGGGTCAGAAGTGACAACCAACGCCCCTCAGATGGAGAACAAAGAGCTGGACTCAGTCCGATGTCACGTGAATCCATCACAGACAGGAAGTAGGTTTTACCCAGAATACACCTCTCCTCAACCCTCTTAGTCGGCCCAGTTGGCATTCCTCAGGCTTCGACACACACACACACACACACACACACACACACACACACACACAC
>NW_022289398.1:0-1369 GCF_004355925.1 Anarrhichthys ocellatus
GTGTGTGTGTGTGTGTGTGTGTGTGTGTGTGTGTGTGTGTGTGTCGAAGCCTGAGGAATGCCAACTGGGCCGACTAAGAGGGTTGAGGAGAGGTGTATTCTGGGTAAAACCTACTTCCTGTCTGTGATGGATTCACGTGACATCGGACTGAGTCCAGCTCTTTGTTCTCCATCTGAGGGGCGTTGGTTGTCACTTCTGACCCTCAGTGATGCTGGTTTTAACCTTTAAAGGTGTTAAAACTGATGTTTTTTGGTGTAAATTCATATCTGAATTACAAATTAGATATTTTAATGGGGGTGTGAAGTTCTGAACGGATTCTTTTCCTCTTAAAACATCGTTCAAACACACAGGACGACGGACACAAAACGGAGGACTTTATTTTTCTTCTTCATGCTTATGTTGTTCTGCACGAATATTGTGAAGTTCACACGGAAACTGTAAAAGACCAAAAGCATAAATGCTCTCCAGTATGAGAGACGTGTGTCGACCACATTTATTGACCCATAATCTAAAATGAACACTAACAGAATAAAGTTTACTAAAGTACATTTGATGTGTTTGATAGAGCTGCGGCCCAAATAATACTATAATACTAAGCAACCAATCCCGCCCCCCCCCCCCTCAATATGAACGTGATATGTGACATTCAGTAAAGAGGTCTGTCAGAGAGGATTACTGTCTGTGACACATTAGCACCTGAATGAACTCACTGCTTTCAGCCTTCAGGCTGTCTGAGTAAGTCATCATAGGGGGGGGGGGGGGGGATTGGTTGCTTAGTATTATAGTATTATTTGGGCCGCAGCTCTATCAAACACATCAAATGTACTTTAGTAAACTTTATTCTGTTAGTGTTCATTTTAGATTATGGGTCAATAAATGTGGTCGACACACGTCTCTCATACTGGAGAGCATTTATGCTTTTGGTCTTTTACAGTTTCCGTGTGAACTTCACAATATTCGTGCAGAACAACATAAGCATGAAGAAGAAAAATAAAGTCCTCCGTTTTGTGTCCGTCGTCCTGTGTGTTTGAACGATGTTTTAAGAGGAAAAGAATCCGTTCAGAACTTCACACCCCCATTAAAATATCTAATTTGTAATTCAGATATGAATTTACACCAAAAAACATCAGTTTTAACACCTTTAAAGGTTAAAACCAGCATCACTGAGGGTCAGAAGTGACAACCAACGCCCCTCAGATGGAGAACAAAGAGCTGGACTCAGTCCGATGTCACGTGAATCCATCACAGACAGGAAGTAGGTTTTACCCAGAATACACCTCTCCTCAACCCTCTTAGTCGGCCCAGTTGGCATTCCTCAGGCTTCGACACACACACACACACACACACACACACACACACACACACACAC
>NW_022289399.1:0-453 GCF_004355925.1 Anarrhichthys ocellatus
TATATTATACCTATATTATAAATATATAATGCCTATATTATACCTTTATTATTTATATATTATTCACATACATAACATGTTTCCCCATGTTAGCTTAGCATGTTAGCATTAGCTAATGATAAGTAAACCGAGCTGATGAAGGTCTTAAACTGAAAGACCTGATGGTGAAGCATCTCCATCCCATAATAGTAGGTGACATGTTGTAGCTATAAGAGGGAGCTTCTTATTGGCTGCTCACCGGTGTGATGATGGAGGCCACGCCCACAGGCTGTTTGAGGAGGAGGATCTTTCGATCTCTGGCGGGCGACGGGACCAGGTCTCCATAGACCCGCCGAGCCTCCTCTGAAAACCACTCCAGGAAGGAGGCGGCGTACGCCACCTCACCAAGAGACTCAGCCAGGGGTTTACCCTGGAAGACAGACAGGGAGACAGACAAAGAGAGAGAGACAGACA
>NW_022289399.1:463-1368 GCF_004355925.1 Anarrhichthys ocellatus
AGACAGACAGACAGACAGACAGACAGACAGACAGACAGACAGACAGGGAGAGACAGACAGGGAACTCCTGGTTACTGCAGATATAATTCATAATTTAACTAACTTTTTTACTTACACATTTTGTATTTTATTTTTTCACACTCGCACATATACACATATACATATATATATTTTTTTTAAACTCACACATTCAAAGGTGATGAGTTTAGCCAGATCTGCTTTGTGCAGCGTCAGCAGGTTGAACCACTTCCTCAACACGATGCTCCGCTCCTACAGGACGACCAATCACATCGCTTCAGGAGTCACATGACCACATGTTATTCACAGTTAATGTGTTTCAGTGAGTCTGTGAGCAGAAAAACTAGAAGAGTAATATTTCACAGAGTGGAAAATATTAAAGCGTAAACAGGAAGATAAACTACAGATGAAAAATAGCCTCTTGGCTAATTCTGGCACATTTACAGTAATGTTTTTATTAATGTGCACTGTCCCGTATCAAATAAACCAATACATATATAAATAACTAGAGGAACATTTAATTCAATAATAAGATAAATAGAGGTTGGGTTTTCTATCATGTGGTTTTGTTGAACATTTGAAATTGAATCAACTTGAAGTCCTAAAAGTGATAATTTGTTCAACTTATAAATCTAAATTGAAATAATCTCCTGTTTCTATAGTTTGTACAGTTACTAAAGTGATTGTAGAAAAACTCAAATGTTTTACAGAGAATTCAGAAAACATTTCACTGTTTTCACGTTTTAAAATCATGTGAAGTTATTTAAAATAATTTTAAAATCATCTAAAATGATTAATCATCACTTTCAAATAAGCTAATAAACGTACTAAATGATCAGATTGTTCCTGTTTTTTAATATTTTTATTTTTAGGGCTGATGAGATTTA
>NW_022289400.1:0-1367 GCF_004355925.1 Anarrhichthys ocellatus
TGCGCGTGCAGCGAATGTATAAAGTTTTTTTTACTGTTTGTGTGTGTCGGGTTGCGTAGAGAGAGGTGTTTGTGATAGACTGAAACTTATTTACTCCTACTGTAGCAGGCTGGTGTCCCCCGTAGATGTGTGAGCAGGGAGCAGGGAGGGGAGGGGTCTGAAAGGTGGCATTGATTGCGCGTACATGAGCGTGTATGTGTTTGTGTGTGAGTGCGTGAGTGTGTGGGTGTGTTTGTGTGTGAGTGTGTGTGGTGAATAACTGAACCGCTTTGAGCATACATGAGGGTGCGTGTGTCCGTAGAGGGGTGTATAAGGAGGGCATAGAGGAGTGTGTGTGAGACTGAAACTTATTTAGGTCTACTCATACTGTAGATCAGGGGTATTCAACTAAAATTCCAAAAGGGTCAGATTGAGAAAATCTCCTTAGGCAAAAGTCTGAAACATTACAATAATATCTAACTCGCGCTATTTAGTGCCATATATAAATATATTCAAAAAGCCTAGTAGTAGTAACAACGTCTCTGTGTAGTCAACAACTGTCAAGTCAAATAAAGAAAGTACACATCAATTATATTTCAACAATTATTATTCTCAGTTTTCAAATTTAACTGGATGGATTATAAATAATACATAGAAATACATCAATAAATGTTCTTCTCATTTCAAGTACAATAAGGGCTGGACTAGAGAATAACTGATTGAACAGAAAGCTTTTGAAGAATGTGCATCTTAAAATAAAGTAATTCATTTTAGAAAAATCAATTTCACTGAATTGTCTGCAGCTTTAAATTCAGTTCATTCAGGTGTGAAGTGATGTCAATAGAAAAGCCACGATATTATATTTTTGTCATCTAAAAAGATAAATCAGTGAGCATGGACTTTATCTGTGGTTATTAAACCACTTGTTTCAGCTCTATTCTCTCTGTTAACATCATTAAACAGTGAATTCATGTGTTAGGATCCTGATCACATTGGGGCACAGGTTTTATTTACTATGTCTTCATTTAGAAGTGAGTGGGTACGTTAGTTCAAAAGAGTTGTGCATTGCCTCGTAGTGCGCTACATTTGCAGCTTTTATCAATAGTTACGGTTTCTGAAACATACTGGTTTTAACGGCCTGTGGTAAGAATTAACATATAAGATTCTGTTCATTCTTGCTTATAAATTCTATTCTCTCTGAACACGTTTCTCTTTTTGGAGAACGGCATGCGAGATATCTTCTTAGATCAGCGCAATATTCCGGCTCTTCTTTCTATTTCCTCGTCTCTCCCCGGTGTGTCACGGTGTGTGTAAACCTCGCTCGATTCAGGAAACATGTCAGAATACTCATAATTTGACTGGCTGTGCTACATCACCTGATGATGCAC
>NW_022289401.1:0-1367 GCF_004355925.1 Anarrhichthys ocellatus
TGTGTGTGTGCGTGTGTGTGTGTGTGTGTACGTTGAGGAGTGTGTGTGTGGTGAGGAGTGTGTGTGTGTGTGTGTGTGGTGCAGGCCAGTTGGCTCGGTGCAGTAAACACCATTCCTCGTGTCCCCCTGTGGCTGAAGAAAAGACTCCATTTAGACTGAACAACAAGGAAGCAGAGCAGAGAGAGATGCTGCAGTCAGCAGCTGGACGAGTGAGAAACACTCAGGAATAACTCTGTGTTCAGAATGTAACGCGCAGAAGGAGGTTTGTGTTTTAAGTTTTCCACCATCGATGATCAACAGATTAAAGAAGATGAATCTGAAACATCGTGTTGGTGTCTGATAATAACAATCATCCTCAGATTGAAGCTGGATGAACGAGCTGCGTTCCTTTGTTTTCTATGAATATAAATATATTCTATTAATGTATTTGGGGTTTCTTGGGACTTTAGTTCGGACAACACAAGTAATCTGAATACTTCATTTTTCACAATCTTATTGAGGGGCTGAGCTGATGATGACATATATTAAAATGTCTATTGTATGTATTGTAGTTCTCAGTGTTATCCCTTTACTCTGTTTAAGTTCATTTTAATGGTTATTTTAATAAACACACAATCATTAGGTTATAAAAGATTGTATGTTATTGATTAAATGAGTAGTTTTAATGATGTATTAAACATGACTGTGGCTCAGTAGTAGAGCGGGTCCTCCTTTAAATCAGAGGGTCGGCGGTTCGATCCCCAGCTCCGCTAGCGCATGCCGACGTGTCCTTGAGCAAGACACTTAACTCCCGTGTTTCTCACCACAACTGTTACATGATTACATTTTAACACATCACGAGAACGTTATTTTACTCTTTTTCTGAATGCATCATAACGTAACTGACCGTTAGTCGTTAGCGGTGCTTAACAGCTAACTAGCTCTCCTGCTGCGACCACGCCTTACCTTCACATACTAATAACGTGGACATTCAGTACGTGCATTGTTAAATACATTGTACACAACTTGAGAGGAAAACTGTGGATGTGAGGATCTCTGAACGAGCACCAGGAGGACTGATGGACATCCTCCTCTGTAGCTAGCAGGCTACGAGCTCTGGACCATTGAGAGGAAGGATGAGAGGACCTGAGATGAGTTTGACCCTCTGGACCTGAACCCCGAGCAGACAGCTGCTGAGGATAGAGACGTAAGAAACCTTCCACCAGGTGAGTGGAGGAAGAACGAGACGTGAAGTGATCGGCCAGATGAAGCTTGTGAGAGAGGAAGTGACCTCATCACCTCTGAACACATCAACAATGATGTGTTTTCAAGACGCAGCATCACTACTGAGAGACAGGTGTGTGTGTGTGTGTGTGTGTGAGTGTGTG
>NW_022289402.1:0-1367 GCF_004355925.1 Anarrhichthys ocellatus
TATATATATATATATGTATATATCTATATATGTATATATTTTTCATATATATATATGTATACATATATATATATGTATATATATATATGTATATATGTATACATATATGTATATATGTATATATAGAGCCCAGTTCTCAATAGGGTTCAGGTGAGGAAGGGGCGTGTCATCATTCTTTCATCTTTAAGGCCTTTACTGGCCACGCAGTGGAGTACTTGGATGCATGCGATGGAGCATCGTTTGCATAACAATCATGGTCTTGTTGAAAGATGCAGACTCTTTCTTGTACCACTGCTTGAAGAAAATGTCTTCTAAAAACTGGGAGTAGGTTAGGAGTTGATTTTGAGTCCATCTTCAACCCGAAAAGGTGCAACTAGCTCATCTTTAATGATACCAGCTAGTCGTTTGTTTATTATTCTCACTTTAACAGATGAAAATAAACAAGAGATGGGAACATTTCTGTTTTTCATTTAGTTGCATAATAATTGTGCACACACAGATATTCTCCTAAGAAAGACAAAACCTCACTTTTACTTTCTTAAATATTCAGGTTTGAGGTTTATTAACATTTAGATCTCTGTTGTTCAATAATACAAGTTGGCTAATAACAGCGCTGGCAGTGTTTGTGTACAAACACACAAACACTGTCCTCTCTGTCCATATGACAACATGAAACAGGATCTCTGAATGCAAGAGAATGTTTATTAATAAAATAATTTGAAGACAGCAGCTGTTTGCTGATGAGAAGCTACACAAACTGTAAATAGAAATATTATTATTATTATTATCACCTTTCTAGTCCCACGACCACGAAATATATTTATATACATTATTGGTTCAGCCTACGGGAGCAATTCATCATTAAGTGTCTTCGACTCGCCGATCTTCAGATGAAGGACGACCCGCTGTGTGTGTGAGAGTGTGGGAGTATGTGTGTGTGAGAGTGTTAGCATGTGTGAGTGTGTGTGAGTGAGTGTGGGTGTGAGTGTGTGAGAGTGTTAGCGTGTGTGAGAGTGTGTGTGTGTGTGAGAGTGTTAGTGTGTGTGAGTGAGTGTGTGTGTGTGTGTGTGTGAGTGTGTGAGAGTGTGTTAGCGTGTGTGAGTGTGTTAGCGTGTGTGAGAGTGTGTGTGAGTGAGTGTGTGTGTGTGTGTGAGAGTGTGTGTGTGTGTGTGTGTGTGTTAGCGTGTGAGTGTGTGTGAGTGAGTGTGTGTGAGTGAGTGTGTGTGTGTGTGTGTGAGAGTGTTAGCGTGTGTGTGTGTGTGAGTGTGTTAGCGTGTGTGAGCGTGTGAGTGTGTGTGAGCGTGTGAGTGTGTGTGAGTAAGTGTGTGAGTGTGAGTGAGTGTGTGAGTGAGTGTGTGAGTGAGTGT
>NW_022289403.1:0-1366 GCF_004355925.1 Anarrhichthys ocellatus
GGGGATAAATATCTGTTACGTTGCAATGCAATGGCATGTTTTCTTACCCTCAGATGAGAAACCCAGAGTCACACTGACGCAAGATCCAAAGTACAGTGTGATGTTCCCTGGAGAGTCAGTCGCCTTTAGCTGTCATGTTAATGTCTCTTTTGGATGGAAGTACATGTGGTACAAAGACGGCGGTCAATCTATCGCGTCTGGAAACAACTATTCCCTCAACTCTGTTGAAACAACAAATAGGGGCTCATATGCATGCCGAGCAGAAAGAGGCAGTGATCCATCCTTCCTCACTGACTCCAGTCAAGCTATACGCCTTGAAGTTGAAGGTAAGTTTCTGTTAGCTTCCATTAAACTTGTATTTATAGTATGCAGGGGTTGAAAGAGTTGTCCAGTTGTGTTTCTGCAGTGCATCTTTGGTCACTTATGATGCTATTATCTGGCTACTCAGATGATTTAAGAACAGTTTAATGTTTAATTGCCTGTTAAAATTCCTTCTTTGTGTCTTTAGGAAACAAGCCTAAGCCCTTATTGACTCAACGGCCAGATGTTGAAAAGGTGTACACTGGAGAGTTAGTGTCCTTCCAATGTAAAGTTGAACTCTCGTCTGGTTGGAGGTATCACTGGTACAAAGATGGAACACAACTTCCAATCAACAGCAGTAGTTTTGAAATCCATGACGCCAATTTATCAAATGGTGGAACTTATGAGTGTAAGGCCATAAGAGACAAAACAATGTACAATACAGAGCACAGCTATGGACGGCTCTTACATGTATCTGGTGAGTCAAAGAAAATTACTTTGTTGAAGCGTATTACGTTCACCTGTTTCTATGAATTGCATGCTATAAAATGTTTGAATCAGTTTGGAAGAGGATAAAATTAAGGATATTTAAAAAACGTTAATGTCTCTGTTTCTCTCCAGAAATTCCTGTTCCATCTTTAAAGTTAATCACACCGTGGTTGGATGTGTTCCCCACTGAGAGTGTGAAATTTAGCTGTGGGATGGACGGCACCGCTGACTGGAAATATAGGTGGTTCAAAGATAAACAGCCTGTCCAGGCAGATAGTACTGCATCCTTTGGTTTAGATGCAGCTACTCTCTCCATCAGTTCTGCTTCAGCTAAACATGTAGGACAATATAACTGCAAGGGACACCTGAACGACAGGTCTGTCGGAAGCAACTTTAGTTCTGGACTTACTCTCAATGTATATGGTGAGTTTTCTTTTTTACATTTTACATAAAAATACTTATTTTGGCAGCGAATTTAAAATAAAATGAGTTTTCTTCATTTTAGTTACACATTTTCGGGGATGAGGGCAGGGGATAAATATCTGTTACGTTGCAATGCAATGGCATGTTTTCTTAC
>NW_022289404.1:0-1366 GCF_004355925.1 Anarrhichthys ocellatus
TATATGTGTGTGTATATATGTGTATATATGTGTGTGTGTATATATGTGTATGTATGTATGTATATATATGTGTGTATGTATGTATGTGTATGTATGTATGTATATATATGTGTGTATGTATGTATGTGTATGTATGTGTATGTATGTGTATATATGTGTATGTATGTATGTGTATATATGTGTATGTATGTATGTGTATATATGTGTATGTATGTATGTGTGTGTATGTATGTGTATATATGTGTGTGTATGTATGTGTATGTATGTATGTATGTATGTATATATATGTGTGTATGTGTATATGTATGTGTATATGTATGTATGTATGTATGTATGTATATGTGTGTATGTGTATATGTATGTATATATGTATGTATATATATGTGTGTATATGTATGTATATGTGTATATATGTGTGTATATATGTGTATGTATTTATTCATACATTTATATATGTATTTATTTATACATTTATATGGAGGCTCAGCAGATGAACACAGATGGCTGCCATGTGGCTCTTGGAGGAACTCGTTGGCCGTCTGGAATCTCTTAACAAATCTTCTTTCTTTTTTTTTTAAAGGACACTCTAAAGGGAGACGCCAGAAAAAGATCGTCAGCCGGACCCAGAACTACCTGAACCTGTACGCTGCAGACGGGCTCCGCACGCTGTGCATCGCAAAAAAGGTAACGAGGACGAGACTCTCAGACGATCGCGTTGGACCAGAAACCTTCTAAGAGTGTCGTTCATCGTGACTCAGCAGCTGCAGCCTGGGACACTTTCCCAGGCTGTGAAGTTATTGTCCTCACAAGATCGATATCTGAGCCGTTAGCATAGCGACGCGATGAGACACCTCAAGGCCTCATGTTCTGCTGCTTCCTCCTCCTCCCATGTGGGCTGTTTAACAGACGATGGTGTGTCCATGTCTTCATGTGTCCATGTCTGCATGTGTCCATGTGTCCATGTGTCCAAGTCTGCATGTGTCCATGTCTGCATGTGTCCATGTGTCCATGTGTCCATGTCTGCATGTGTCCATGTCTTCATGTGTCCATGTCTTCATGTGTCCATGTCTGCATGTGTCCATGTCTGCATGTGTCCATGTGTCCATGTCTGCATGTGTCCATGTCTTCATGTGTCCATGTGTCCATGTGTCCATGTGTTCATGTGTCCATGTGTCCATGTCTTCATGTGTCCAAGTCTGCATGTGTCCATGTCTGCATGTGTCCATGTGTCCATGTGTTCATGTGTCCATGTGTTCATGTGTCCATGTCTTCATGTGTCTAAGTCTGCATGTGTCCATGTCTGCATGTGTCCATGTCTGCATGTGTCCATGTCTGCATGTGTCCATGTCTTCATGTGTCCATGTGT
>NW_022289405.1:0-1366 GCF_004355925.1 Anarrhichthys ocellatus
GGGGATAAATATCTGTTACGTTGCAATGCAATGGCATGTTTTCTTACCCTCAGATGAGAAACCCAGAGTCACACTGACGCAAGATCCAAAGTACAGTGTGATGTTCCCTGGAGAGTCAGTCGCCTTTAGCTGTCATGTTAATGTCTCTTTTGGATGGAAGTACATGTGGTACAAAGACGGCGGTCAATCTATCGCGTCTGGAAACAACTATTCCCTCAACTCTGTTGAAACAACAAATAGGGGCTCATATGCATGCCGAGCAGAAAGAGGCAGTGATCCATCCTTCCTCACTGACTCCAGTCAAGCTATACGCCTTGAAGTTGAAGGTAAGTTTCTGTTAGCTTCCATTAAACTTGTATTTATAGTATGCAGGGGTTGAAAGAGTTGTCCAGTTGTGTTTCTGCAGTGCATCTTTGGTCACTTATGATGCTATTATCTGGCTACTCAGATGATTTAAGAACAGTTTAATGTTTAATTGCCTGTTAAAATTCCTTCTTTGTGTCTTTAGGAAACAAGCCTAAGCCCTTATTGACTCAACGGCCAGATGTTGAAAAGGTGTACACTGGAGAGTTAGTGTCCTTCCAATGTAAAGTTGAACTCTCGTCTGGTTGGAGGTATCACTGGTACAAAGATGGAACACAACTTCCAATCAACAGCAGTAGTTTTGAAATCCATGACGCCAATTTATCAAATGGTGGAACTTATGAGTGTAAGGCCATAAGAGACAAAACAATGTACAATACAGAGCACAGCTATGGACGGCTCTTACATGTATCTGGTGAGTCAAAGAAAATTACTTTGTTGAAGCGTATTACGTTCACCTGTTTCTATGAATTGCATGCTATAAAATGTTTGAATCAGTTTGGAAGAGGATAAAATTAAGGATATTTAAAAAACGTTAATGTCTCTGTTTCTCTCCAGAAATTCCTGTTCCATCTTTAAAGTTAATCACACCGTGGTTGGATGTGATCCCCACTGAGAGTGTGAAATTTAGCTGTGGGATGGACGGCACCGCTGACTGGAAATATAGGTGGTTCAAAGATAAACAGCCTGTCCAGGCAGATAGTACTGCATCCTTTGGTTTAGATGCAGCTACTCTCTCCATCAGTTCTGCTTCAGCTAAACATGTAGGACAATATAACTGCAAGGGACACCTGAACGACAGGTCTGTCGGAAGCAACTTTAGTTCTGGACTTACTCTCAATGTATATGGTGAGTTTTCTTTTTTACATTTTACATAAAAATACTTATTTTGGCAGCGAATTTAAAATAAAATGAGTTTTCTTCATTTTAGTTACACATTTTCGGGGATGAGGGCAGGGGATAAATATCTGTTACGTTGCAATGCAATGGCATGTTTTCTTAC
>NW_022289406.1:0-1366 GCF_004355925.1 Anarrhichthys ocellatus
GGCACTCCGTCCCCACCTGGAGGGAGCAATCCACCGGTTTCCGGCAGAGAACCATGGCCTCAGATTTGGAGGTGCTAACTCTCATCCCCGCCGCTTCACACTCGGCTGCAAACCGCCCCAGTGAATGCTGGAGGTCACGATCTCAGGAGGCTAACAGGACCACATCATCTGCAAATAGCACAGAGGCGATCCCGAGACCCCCGAAACTGACGTTCTCCGCCCCCAGGCTGCGCCTAGATATCCTGTCCATGAAAATCACGAACAGGACCGGTGACAAAGGGCAGCCCTGGCGGAGGCCAACACCCACCGGGAACGTGTCTGACTTATTGCCGAGAATGCGGACACAGCTCCTACTGCAGTCGTACAGAGACCGGATCGCCCGTTGTAACGGGTCCGGCACCCCATACTCCCGCAGCACCCCCCACAAGACCCCCCGAGGGACCCGGTCGAAAGCCTTCTCCAAGTCCACAAAGCACATGTAGACTGGTTGGGCAAACTCCCAGAACCCCTCCAGTAGTCTTGCGAGGGTAAAGAGCTGGTCCACTGTTCCACGGCCGGGACGGAATCTGCATTGCTCCTCTTGTATCCGAGGTTCGACAAGCGGTCGGAGCCTCCTTTCCAGCACCCTGGCATAAGCCTTCCCCTGGAGGCTGAGTAGTGTGATACCCCGGTAATTCGAGCACACTCTCCGGTCCCCCTTTTTGAAGATGGGAACCACCACCCCGGTCTGCCATTCCATGGGCACTGATCCCGACCCCCATGCGACATTGAAGAGGCGTGTCAGCCAGGACAGCCCAACTATGTCCAGCGCCTTCAGCATCTCAGGGCGGATCTCATCCACCCCCGGCGCCTTGCCACCAAGGAGCTTTTTAACTACCTCAGCGACCTCTGCCAGGGATATGGGTGAGCCTCCCGCTAGGTCCTCAGGCACTGCCTCCTCTGCAGAGGACATGTTGGTCGGGTTTAGGAGTTCCTCAAAGTGCTCTTTCCACCGCCCGACGATGTCCTCCGTCCGGGTTAGCAGTTCCCCCCCCCTGCTGAGAACAGCCTGGGGTAAGCCCTGCTTTCCCTTCCTGAGCCGTCAGATGGTTTGCCAGAACCTCCTTGAGGCCAACCGAAAGTCCTTCTTCATGGCCTCCCCGACCACCGCAGCTGCAGCCCTTCTGGCCTGCCAGTACCCGTCAGCTGCTTCAGGAGACCCCTGGGCCAACCAGGCCTTGAAGGTCTCCTTCTTCAGCTTGACGGCTTCCCTCACCTCCGGTGTCCACCACCGGGTTCTCGGGTTGCCGCCACGACAGGCACCGATGACCTTCCGGCCACAGCTCCTAGCGGCCGCGTCCACAATAGAGGCTTTGAACATGGTCCA
>NW_022289407.1:0-1364 GCF_004355925.1 Anarrhichthys ocellatus
CATCACATTTCATACATTTACTAGCATCCCTTTTGCCCATTTGATATAGACGTGACAGTGTGTAATATAATCCGTTTTATTTTAGTCGGAATTAAATTTGCAAGCTTGTTTTTTGTACAAGCAAGAGATGCCTTGCGTTTTTCCATTCATCATTCCAGGAAATATCTTCCTCTGACCTCTTTTTGTGGAGCTCTGTCGTGCTGTCACCCCATATATCTTTGAAATGGCACTGAGAAGCATTTAATAGTGTCTGATAAAAAAAAGAGCCACAAACAAGAACAGGATGACACATTGCAGAAGTCTTCTAGTGCTGCTTTGCAGTAGAACTGTTAAACCTCGAGTGTGCAGGATCTCAGCCCATGTTCATGTCAAACACCTAGCAGCTGCACAAGTCTGTTTCTGTATTAAAGGTGAAACCCTGTGGTGGAGTCCGCACATTGGGCTGTCCAGAAGGACTGGGCTTGAGGTAGAAGTGCCTGCAGAGAAAGGCAGGTGTGTGTGTGCGCGTGTGTCTCTTTGACTTCGCTAGTGTGAAGGATTAAGTGACATCTAGTGGTGAGGTTGCAACCAACTGTACAGCCCATAGCTCATCACTTCAAATAACTTAAAAAAAACGAGAAAGGCCCTTCGTAGAGCCAGTGTTTGGTTCGTTCTTCTGGGCTGCTGTAGACAGATGGCAGTGCACTATGGTATAGTCCTTGAAGAGGTATAGCTCTCTATGTAGATATAAACAGCTCATTCTAAAGGTAACTGAAACAGAATTCTTAGTTTCAGGTGATGATTAAAGTTATTATATTAAATTTCTGCCAATAAATCATCCTACACACTGGCCCTTTAAAACTGAAACTAAAGAGGAAAGTGCATGGTCACAGTTGCATCGTAACAAGACATTGAAACAGTGCGACAGCTGTTTACTTTTGCTCTGCTGACCTATTCAAAATTATGATTTTGTTCTTGTTTTTCTGGCATGCTGGATCCTGTCACTACTTTAAATTTTCACTTTTAGAACAGTTTTTGATTGAGTAGCTTTAATAGAAAAGTATACTTTTGAGCATTAGCTTGTATTGAGTGAAGCTGAAACATTGCTTTGAGGTCTGACCTGTCACCTAGAATGACAATGGTTTCATGTGCTTTGTTCCCATGGTGAGGACTAAACAGGTCAGTAAGGCTCTGATGACAAAAGTCAAGGGATCTTAACCCAGACTCTGATTTGAGAAATGTTTTTGTGGTCTTGGTATGAAAACACTGGAAAGTTCATGTTCTGTTTGTGCAGTGTGTTGCCACCTTTTGGACATAAAAGGAACGACAGGAAAGTTGCAAGTTCAAGGAACCGAACAGCATCAAACCAAAAGGACAGTGAAAGC
>NW_022289408.1:0-1364 GCF_004355925.1 Anarrhichthys ocellatus
ACACGTTACACCTGAGGAACGGAGGACACCTGAGACTAGAAAAACATATTTTACTGAATATTGGAGATTGTCAGTAAAGCTTTATTTTCACTCTGATGGTGAACGTTAAACTGTGAGGGGGGTCAGTACGGATCCACTACGGTCCTCTACACCACTAACGGTAAGCGTGGGACTGAAGCATTTGGACTCACTTGAAGGGCTCAGCCACGCTGTGGGACTTGACGTGAGAGTACCAGTCCTTCTTCCAGCTGTAGCACTTCCCACACACCTGACACTGGAAGGGCTTCAGGCCCATGTGCTTGTTCATGTGCTGCTGCAGGTCTTTGGCTTCGTAGAACCTCTTGTCACAGCTGCAGGTCACACAGAGTTGTAACGTTAGAATGGCGTCTCTCACCGCGTCCACGAAGACGGACGGACGGATACTCACTGAGCGCAGGAGAACGGGCGGACGTCGGGTTTGGGCAGGTGCTTCTTCAGGTGTTTGCTGAGAGCCGAGGCTCGATGGAAGGTCGCTCCACAGGTGTTGCAGAGGTACTTTGACTCACCTGAGGACGGATTTTAAAGGTTTACTGTGAAAAACAGACACAAATATCTGAGAAATAAAAAGGTTACCTCACTCGTCTCTAGTGATGTTTGTCAGATGCTAACGGTGTGCAGGTCTCACCTGTGTGCAGGTCTGACCTCTGACCTGTGTGCAGGTCTCACCTGTGTGCAGGCTGGTGTGCTCCTCCATGCTCCTCTTGCTGACGAAGGCCTTCTTGCAGTATTCACAGTGGAACTGCTTGGTGACGTCGTGCAGCGCGCGGTGCATCTTCAGGCTGTGCTTGTGGGCGAAGGTCTTCCCACAGACCTTGCAGGAGTGCGGACGGACCCCCGTGTGGTTCAACATGTGGATTCTCAGAGAGTAGAGCTTCGGCAGCGTCTTCCCGCAGATGTCGCACACAAACTCTCTCTTGGTGTGCGGCGACGATGCCGTCTTCTCGTCCAGACCTCCGTCCGGCTTGGCATCGGCGCCGGGCTCCGCGGGGGGTTTGTGGACGGGCGGCCGCTGGCTGCTCTGCTGCTTGTGTCGGGCCAGGTGGGCTCGGAGCGAGGCGGCGTACTGGAACTCTTTACTGCACAGCTGGAGGGACACAAACGCACCGCGGTCAATCTCCACAAACTACACTGTTTATCAGCCAGAAGATGTAAAAATATTCTTCTTTCCTACGGTCCATGAACACATCATGTGTGAAGAACATGATGAAGAAACCAAAATGAGGAGAGGAGAGGAGAGAGGAGGGAGGAGAGAGAAGAGGAGGGAGGAGAGGAGAGAGGAGAGGAGAGGGAGGGAGGAGAGAGGAGAGGAGGGAGGAGAGGAGAGG
>NW_022289409.1:0-1363 GCF_004355925.1 Anarrhichthys ocellatus
TACTTTGAGTGATATGATGATAAATACTTTGAGTGATATGATAATAAATGCTTTGAGTGATATGATGATAAATAAACTAAGTTTGTCCGTCCTGTGTTGTTGTACAGAGGAGTTCGAGGCTCACTCCAGCTCCGTCTCATGTCTGGCTTTAGGGAAAAGCTCCGGCCGCCTGCTGGCAACAGGAGGGAAGGACTGTAGGGTCAACATCTGGGCCGTCAGTAAGGCCAACTGCATCATGGTGAGAGCTGCTCATAAAGTATATGTATAAGTATATAGTATAAAACACCTCACCTTTACTGAGGTCTTATGATGAAGCTCTGATACAGGAGTGATGGAGGTTTACTGTGTGTCCTGACAGAGTCTGACTGGTCACAAGAACCCAGTGGAGTGTGTCCAGTTCAATATGTCAGAGGAGCAGGTTGTCGCTGGTTCCCAGTCTGGATCTATACGAGTCTGGGACCTGGAGGCTGCCAAGAGTGAGACCCAGTTTGTTCTCTTAGTGTGTAGTTGAAAGCTTGAGTATGTGATGAATATAAACCCTGAGAGATGCTTTCAGGGTTTATGTTTTAGTACAGTTTTAGGGGCCGATCACAGCGGGGGGGCGACCACGAGATCAACCATCGAGCTTCTGCTGTTGTTCTGCTGGTGAAAATTATCCCGTTCATTTTTTGATTAACTATCACTAATATCAAAGTCCTCTACCACCACGTCTACCGGCATCAAAACAGGAAGTCAGTGGTAAAGTAGTATAGCCCGCCTCTTGCTTGATTTGATTGGGTGCCATGGTCATGTGTGACATTGACAAGCAGAGCGACTCCCCGCCTGGTGCTGGAAAGTTGGGAATATTTTTAATGCGTCTAACCGAAGGAAAACAACGGTTTCTAGTGACGGTGTGATGGGCCCCTTAGTCCAGTATTACTCCAGTATTACTCCAGTATTAGTCCAGTATTAGTCCAGTATTAGTCCAGTATTAATCCAGTATTAATCCAGTATTAGTCCAGTATTACTCCAGTATTAGTAAAGTATGCTCTAGTATTAGTCAAGTATACTCTAGTATTAGTCCAGTATTACTCCGGTATTAGTCCAGTATACTCTAGTATTACTCCAGCATTAGTCCAGTATTAGTCCAGTATTAGTCAAGTATACTCCAGTATTACTCCAGTATTACTCCAGTATTACTCCAGTATTAGTCCAGTATTAGTCCAGTTTCAGTCCAGTTTCAGTCCAGTTTTAATATTAGTCCAGTACTAGTCCAGTTTCTGTCCAGTTTTAGTATTAGTCCAGAATTATTCCAGTTGTAGTCCAGTTTTAGTATTAGTATTAGTCCAGTACTAGTCCAGTTTCTGTCCAGTTTTAGTATTAG
>NW_022289410.1:0-1363 GCF_004355925.1 Anarrhichthys ocellatus
TACTTTGAGTGATATGATGATAAATACTTTGAGTGATATGATAATAAATGCTTTGAGTGATATGATGATAAATAAACTAAGTTTGTCCGTCCTGTGTTGTTGTACAGAGGAGTTCGAGGCTCACTCCAGCTCCGTCTCATGTCTGGCTTTAGGGAAAAGCTCCGGCCGCCTGCTGGCAACAGGAGGGAAGGACTGTAGGGTCAACATCTGGGCCGTCAGTAAGGCCAACTGCATCATGGTGAGAGCTGCTCATAAAGTATATGTATAAGTATATAGTATAAAACACCTCACCTTTACTGAGGTCTTATGATGAAGCTCTGATACAGGAGTGATGGAGGTTTACTGTGTGTCCTGACAGAGTCTGACTGGTCACAAGAACCCAGTGGAGTGTGTCCAGTTCAATATGTCAGAGGAGCAGGTTGTCGCTGGTTCCCAGTCTGGATCTATACGAGTCTGGGACCTGGAGGCTGCCAAGAGTGAGACCCAGTTTGTTCTCTTAGTGTGTAGTTGAAAGCTTGAGTATGTGATGAATATAAACCCTGAGAGATGCTTTCAGGGTTTATGTTTTAGTACAGTTTTAGGGGCCGATCACAGCGGGGGGGCGACCACGAGATCAACCATCGAGCTTCTGCTGTTGTTCTGCTGGTGAAAATTATCCCGTTCATTTTTTGATTAACTATCACTAATATCAAAGTCCTCTACCACCACGTCTACCGGCATCAAAACAGGAAGTCAGTGGTAAAGTAGTATAGCCCGCCTCTTGCTTGATTTGATTGGGTGCCATGGTCATGTGTGACATTGACAAGCAGAGCGACTCCCCGCCTGGTGCTGGAAAGTTGGGAATATTTTTAATGCGTCTAACCGAAGGAAAACAACGGTTTCTAGTGACGGTGTGATGGGCCCCTTAGTCCAGTATTACTCCAGTATTACTCCAGTATTAGTCCAGTATTAGTCCAGTATTAGTCCAGTATTAATCCAGTATTAATCCAGTATTAGTCCAGTATTACTCCAGTATTAGTAAAGTATGCTCTAGTATTAGTCAAGTATACTCTAGTATTAGTCCAGTATTACTCCGGTATTAGTCCAGTATACTCTAGTATTACTCCAGCATTAGTCCAGTATTAGTCCAGTATTAGTCAAGTATACTCCAGTATTACTCCAGTATTACTCCAGTATTACTCCAGTATTAGTCCAGTATTAGTCCAGTTTCAGTCCAGTTTCAGTCCAGTTTTAATATTAGTCCAGTACTAGTCCAGTTTCTGTCCAGTTTTAGTATTAGTCCAGAATTATTCCAGTTGTAGTCCAGTTTTAGTATTAGTATTAGTCCAGTACTAGTCCAGTTTCTGTCCAGTTTTAGTATTAG
>NW_022289411.1:0-1363 GCF_004355925.1 Anarrhichthys ocellatus
AAAATCCAAACCTACATGGCCCTGTGTGAAAAAGTGATTGCCCCCCCTGTTAAAACATAAATTAACTGTGGTTTATCACATCTTTGGAAAGCTGAGTTCAATTTCTCTAGCCACACCCAGGCCTGATTACTGCCACACCTGTTCTCAATCAAGAAATCACTTAAATAGGACCTGCCTGACAAAGTGAGGTAGACCAAAAGATCCTCAAAAGCTAGACATCATGCTGCGATCCAAAGAAATTCAGGAACAAATGAGAAACAAAGTAATTGAGATCTATCAGTCTGGAAAAGGTTACAAAGCCATTTCTAAAGCTTTGGGACTCCAGCGAACCACAGTGAGAGCCATTATCCACAAATGGCGAAAACATGGAACAGTGGTGAACCTTCCCAGGAGTGGCCGGCCGACCAAAATTACCCCAAGAGCGCAGCGACGACTCATCCAAGAGGTCACAAAAGACCCCAGAACAACATCCAAAGAACTGCAGGCCTCACTTGCCTCAATTAAGGTCAGTGTTCATGACTCCACCATAAGAAAGAGACTGGGCAAAAATGGCCTGCATGGCAGAGTTCCAAGACGAAAACCACTGCTGAGCAAAAAGAACATAAAGGCTCGTCTCAGTTTTGCCAGAAAACATCTTGATGATCCCCAAGACTTTTGGGAAAATACTCTGTGGACTGACGAGACAAAAGTTGAACTTTTTGGAAGGTGTTTGTCCCATTACATCTAGCGTGAAAGTAACACGGCATTTCAGAAAAGGAACATCATACCAACAGTAAAATATGGTGGTGGTAGTGTGATGGTCTGGGGCTGTTTTGCTGCTTCAGGACCTGGAAGACTTGCTGTGGTAAATGGAACCATGAATTCTGCTGTCTACCAAAAAATCCTGAAGGAGAATGTCCGGCCATCTGTTCGTGACCTCAAGCTGAAGCGCACTTGGGTTCTGCAGCAGGACAATGATCCAAAACACACCAGCAAGTCCACCTCTGAATGGCTTAAGAAAAACAAAATGAAGACTTTGGAGTGGCCTAGTCAAAGTCCCGACCTGAATCCGATTGAGATGCTGTGGCATGACCTTAAAAAGGCGGTTCATGCTCGAAAACCCTCCAATGTGGCTGAATTACAACAATTCTGCAAAGATGAGTGGGCCAAAATTCCTCTACAGCACTGTAAAAGACTCATTGCCAGTTATCGCAAACACTTGATTGCAGTTGTTGCTGCTAAGGGTGGCCCAACCAGTTATTAGGTTTAGGGGGCAATCACTTTTTCACACAGGGCCATGTAGGTTTGGATGTTTTTTCCCCCTTAATTATAAAAATCTTCATTTAAAAACTGCATTTTGTGTTTACTTGTGTTATCTTTGTCT
>NW_022289412.1:0-1363 GCF_004355925.1 Anarrhichthys ocellatus
TGTATATATATGTGTATATGTATATATGTATATATATGTGTATATATGTATATATATGTGTATATGTATATATGTATATATATGTGTATATATATATATACGTATATATATGTATATATTCGTATATATATACGTATACATATATATATATACGTATATATATACATATACGTATATACATATATATGTACATATATATATATACGTATACATATATATATATACATATATACACATATATACATATATGTATATATGTATATGTATATATATGTATATATATATGTATTTATATATGTATATATGTATATATATATATGTATTTATATATGTGTTTATATATGTATATATATATATGTATATATGTATATATGTATGTATATATATGTATATATGTATGTGTATTGTATATATATATATATAAAGATGTCCTGACGTGTTTATCAAAGTGTTATTTACCGCTTATTTTTGTGTTGGAATAAATGTTAAATATTTAACTGCAAAGTAGTAATAAGTGTTTGATACCTTAATGTTTTTGCATTAAATCACTCTGGAATGTTTGCTGACATTGATTGGATGTGGCACAGCCCTACCTAGAACATGTTACACCAGCCGCCACTGACTGGTGCTGTATATACTTTATATATTTTTATTATTAGAGAGGGTTTCCTTAGTCCACACTCCAGATCAGTGGGTGGCGGAAATGCAAAGCTGTTTGCCAACCACCAGAAAATCAAAAGAAGGGACCTTTATTTTGAAGCGTGTGACCGGAAACAGGAAGCGTTGTGTGGAGCTTGACGCTGTAACAGACAGAAACATGGACGTCACATGTGAGAGAACGAGCTGAACATGATCCAGAGATCAGAGGGAACAACGAGCACCGACATCACGGTAAGAGTCCCGTTAGTACGGTGTTAGTGACGTCATTGCCCGGTACCTGTGACGTGTGTTAGCCAGGTGAGCTAACACGGAGGAAGCTAACGTCATGTCGTCTGACGGGTAAATAACGGGTCCTCGCGCACCTTACCTGACACGCGACCAATATCTGAGATAAATGACAACCGTAGAGACGAGGTCACGTGGTCACGTTAAATGATCTTCATCTGCGTCCGATAATGGAACCCGACGGCTTCCTGACTTCTGGGTTTGAATTGTGTTGCAGCTGCGCGCGACCGTCGTCTGTCACTCGGTGAACTGACGCAGAGCTCGTGAACACATTGATGAAGTCATGTTGATGTTTCAGCTGTGTCCATATTTGAACCACATAACGAGTTTAAAGCTCCATTGGGTTATAGATCGAGAGGTTATAGATCCTCCTATAGACTGTGAGGTGTTTCAGAGGTTATAGATCCTCCTATAGACT